>NW_016107323.1:11665214-11705837 GCF_001604975.1 Cebus imitator
TTTTTTTTTTTTTGAGACAGAGACTCGCTCTGTTGCCAGGCTGTAGTGAAATGGCACAATCTCTTGCTTACTGCAACCTCCACCTCCCGGGTTCAAGTGATTCTCCTGCCTCAGCCTCTCCAGTAGCTAAAACTATAGATGTGTGCCACCATGCCCAACTAATTTTTTGTATTTTTAGTAGAGATGGGGTTTTACCATGTTGGCCGGGATGATCTCGATCTCTTGACCTCTTGATCCACCTGCCTCGGCCTCCCAAAGTGCTGGGATTACAGACATGAGCCACCACGCCCGGTCAGCCAGGCAGCTTTAAAATGCTTAACAAATTTCTTGTACACCAATATGGTATGGAAGTGTTGGGGAATGATCCTGAACAACTTAAATCCCTTAACTGAATTTATGGCTTGGTTAAATCCCAGGTCCCCTGGGTTGTATGGTCTCTGATATGACTCTTCGGGTGCTTGTGACAATACTGGAAACTTGGAAGAGATGTTTATGTTTGATGCCCTTATCTTCTTCTTCCCTGGGGTCTTTATTCTGGCAACCTGAATTTCTTCCAGGATCTCATCTTTCAGGGCTGCTGGGCTTGCATTCAGATCTAAGGCTTAATAGGTTTAAGCGGGTTGACACGCCCCATCACCCTCCTGTGCTGACTGGTTCAGGGATGGGCAAACAATGGTCACAATCCATGCAAAGTCAGAAGACATCTGAAGACCCCCTCGTCTGCCTCAGTAGAGTTAGAAAAAGATGTGATGACTGTAAGCGCTGTGGCAATTTTGTGACCCTCTAAGGGGAAAGACTGGAGATGCTGGACAAAAGAAGTGGGGTGAAGGGACTGGATTTGTGAAAGGAAGGACCTGAGCATGGAGCCAGCCCTGCAGGATGCGAAATAGAAATAAAGACAGAAACCAGGTCTCGGGTGAAGCCATGGCCAATCTCTGGATCATTTTCCCCACAAAGCTATCTTTACCTCTCATTTTTGTAGTTCCTTGGGCCAATATTTTTAAAGGTATTTTGAGTAGGATATGTTTGGTTCCTTCTATTGGGAAGACCCCCAACTTGAAGAAGTAGAGAATGCTGATGTAATTATGGTAGAAACGCCTAAGTAGCCTCCACTTAAGCAATTTAGTGGATTGATTACTGTTCTTCATTTCTTCTCCCATTGATAAAACACTTTGGAGTGCTGGTGTCTAGAGCATGCAGAATGCTAACAGCCGGTCAAACTCCTGCAAGACTCCAAAGGCCATGACCCTGCATGTGAAGGCTGGCTAATTATTAAAACAAGCTGTTTATTTTTTTGTTTTGAAAATAACTCCTTGCTGTAATCTTTCTTAGTTATCCAACCAACTGCATATCATGATCACATCAGAGATCAAGACATGCACACACACACACACACACACACACACACCCCTGCACACACATACCACACACACATTGTCAAATAGTTCCATTCTTTATGGAGTGGAATGGATTATAAATGGAGTGCCCATTCATTTTGATTTTCTCAGGATAAGCCTAATTTGTACTCTTCGTTTCTATGTATTAATTAAAAGATCCCCTTTTATTCTTAAAAGTGGTCCAGTTTGGATGATCAAATATATAGTCATCCTGGTTATAAGTAGCTTAATGAAATTAAATTTATATTCTTTTTTTTTCTTTTTTTAATGAACCATTTAAATGACAAGAGGAGGGGATCTTCAAGCACTTGTCCCTACCACTCAGGGGTTAGGAATTAGTATACAGGAGCTACAGAGGTCCATAAACTGAGGCATTTGGTCTCATTTAATTTGGCTCAACTGCTGTTGTTCAACAAGCCAAAGAAATAGTTGATAAAAGAATTTATAGGGTGAATGAGGTCCAGTGCAAAGACGGCTGGAGTTTCCTTGTTAATAGTTCTTGGCTAACATTACTGGAAGTTGGCATCATTCCTAGCGTGTATCATATGCTTTGGAAGCAGTTTAAACTTCCAGTGGTATAGTTCAGGGAAGTTTACAACCTGTAGGTCTTCACATGAAATTAGGCATGTACTTACAATGTTCTAGCCATGAGAACGCAGGCCCCTGGCACCATGTCCATCAAAACTACCTCAGCACAAAATTGGCTTCCTCCCTGGAACTCTGGGAGGGGGCAGATCTCTTTCGAGATTTGTTTGCAGATGATACAACCTACTTTTTGGAACATCTTTCTGAACTTTCTCAGGCCTGTTTCTGACTCCTGCTTACACTCCCCCAGGGGTGGAGAGCTAGAAATGCCCTATGTGGCCACATCTACAGTTTTATGTTTTGGGAGCTGAATGGATTCAGCAATTTGTCAATTGCAGAGAAGGAAGACATAGAGGATGTATTTATATTATAAAGAAGAACCTCTCCAACCCTTTTTTTCTTTTTTAGAGAGACAGGGTTTTGCCTTTTTGCCCAGACTGAAGTGCAGTAGGGCAAGCATGGCTCTGCAGCCTCCAACTCCTGGGCTCAAGCAGTCCTCCCACTCCAGCCTCCCTAGTAGCTAGGACCGCAGGGATGCACCACTGCACCCAGCTAATTTTCCAATAATAATAATAGTAATAAATGTAGAAATGGAGTCTTGCTATGTTACGCAGGCTGGTCTCAAACTTCTGGCCTCAAATGATCCTCCTGCGTTAGCCTTCCAAAGCACTTGGATTACAGGCATGAGCCACTGCACTCCAGCCTAAAGCCTCATTTTCTTTATGCAAGTGATGTATTCATATGCCAGCTGCCACCCCACGATTGTTCTGGACTTTGGTGCGGAACGATTGAGGAGGGGCACTGGGAGGAGCTGAGAAGTTTTTCTGCTCTGAGCCGTGGGAACTGCGTTTCCCCAGCCTCAGCTGGTCACAGCCCACACTCAGGTCATCTCCAATCCTGCCCAACACCTGCGCGACTACTTTAAGCTGTTATCTAAACGACTCACTCTTTATTTTCGTCTAAATAAATGCAATCATATTAGGAGCAAGGGATTTTGAGAATGATGAGTTAGATGTGTTGGTTAAAATTTTTCCCACATCATGAAATATGTAACCACTAAAATCTTTAGAAGGTTCTGTGTTCTAGCTGAAATCACTGACATAGGAAGGACAAGGCTTTTTCCACCCATGGTTCAAGCAAGCGGAGATCAAGATTTCTTTATTCTACTACCCCATTGTCTATTTGCAGCTCAGATCTCTAACAGCAGCTCCTTCCTAGGCATTGAAAAGCAAATTAAGGGGGCATATGCCTTTATTACCAGACCTGGCCATTCTGATCCCCAAACCCAGTATGTTCAGTAGACACCACTTCCTTCCTTACCCCACCTCTCCCAGTTACAAAACCAAGGCTCCCCAGCATTTCAAAGGATGACAGGGGATCCCAATCCAGGGAAAAGACTGTGTCTACACCGTGTCACCATGACCATCTCCATTCCTGCTACAGCACCACCATGCTGCCTGTTAAACAGTGACAGCAGACTGTGGGCAGCACTTGCAAGTGCAACAGGGCACAAAGGCCCACCTCAGATTCCCGCTGTGTGGGAGCTGTCCTTGCAGTGGTCCATCTTCTCTTCTTCCTCACTCAGAGCTGACCTCTTCTCCTAATTCATCTCGTGTTCCTCGCCCCAAGCCAGGTTTTCAGGCTGGTGACACTATGACAGGTGTTAAGAGCCATACATATTGCAATTTCCAGCTACACCTCAAAAAGGCTGTTAAACAAACAAAGCAAATTCCTTTCCCCTGTCCCCTGGGCCCCCCATCCAGAACTCCCTGAGAAGCAGGCCCACGGTTACATACTGTCTCTCCAATATAAACCTCATATTAGAGGCAGGAGAGTCAACACTTGGCCTTTTGCTGTTAAAAACAAACAGCAAACCTGGACTTGCCCTGTTTCCTTTTTTAAATGGCCATAACCCCCTCATCTCCCTGTGCGCGGTTTCCGGCCCACAGCAGCTCTGACTGTGCAGTGATGTGTGATGCTGCTACCCATTCCTCTCCCACAGCCCTCTGCTTCCCACATGCCCCCAGCCGCAGCCCTAGCCTTTCTTTGTCCAGTCTGCGGCTTCTATGTCTTTGCTCCAGCAATATCCCTGACAGCTCCTTAATTGCTACACGCATTTGTACAGTTCTCTGGCAATTATATTTCAGACCCTGTCAGGGTACCTGCTAGCCTCAGGCCTGTGTTTATATTAAATATCAATAAAAAGCTGATAGCATCAGCCCAGATGGCAGGCTCACAAAATCATATTTTACTGGGAGCCAGGCCTGTCTGGAAGATGGAAGGAAGGAATGTTTAAATTTCTCTCTCTCTTCTGAAAGGTTAAAATGAGAAGAGACTTTCTGAGTGAATATCAGGAATGGGTTCTTGCTAAATGATGACAGCTGTGTACTCTCTAACTGAGTGTTGTCCTTTGTTGTAAGTGACTTGTCATCTATCAGTTCTTTCCAGAATTGTTTCTTCTGTCCCCCCACCCCCACAGAGCATAGGACAAGGCTTCGAATCCCATAGGTGTTTTTAAAGTTCTGGTTGATGGAATGGCTAAGAGTTTATTTGGCTTTACTTTATGAGGAGGGATTAGGATGGGGATTCAAGGGTTAAGTGGTTCTGAGTCCACCCCATCCTGTATCCCCTGTCTCCTGCATCCCCAGTCTCCTGCATCCCCCATCTCCTGCATCCCCCATTTCCTGCATCCCCCATCTCCTGCATCCCCCATCTCCTGCTTCCCCTCTGCTGAGGGGGCCATGAGAGGAGAATTTGCTGTGTGGTGTTCCCTCACTGGGCCTTGGTTCCCTCATCCTCCAGTAATAGTCTGGGCCTTCCCCGGAGCTGTGAGCATGATAGAGCACGAGGGGGCAGAGCAGCTGGCACCACATGGAGCAGCATCTCCCACCAAGAAAGCCCTCCCTGGAGAACCGGGCAATCAAGGATTCCACTTCCCCATGGTTTCCACTCTTTCACGCTGCAGTGATACAGTTCTGCCTGTTGGAGACACACAGCAAGAATAGCTTGAAGGGAAGACATTTTGACGACTGTTTCAACAGTGAGATCGGTTTTAGTCAGCAAATCCGTGACAAGACAGCTTTTTGAGGACACACTTCCCCATTGCAGTCAACAGAATTTCCCATTTGTGTGTTATCTAAGGGGCATGCCCATCCTCTTGGCTCATTTCCCCATGGTGTGGTGATTCTGCAGC
The DNA here is from genome assembly GCF_001604975.1 of Cebus imitator. Classification (NCBI taxonomy): domain Eukaryota; kingdom Metazoa; phylum Chordata; class Mammalia; order Primates; family Cebidae; genus Cebus; species Cebus imitator. Next base: position 11,670,390 of record NW_016107323.1, read on the forward strand.
ATGGGTGTCCTGGCTTCCTGCTGTGGGGGATTCTTCACGTGGATGCTGGGCCAGTGCAGAAGAGAGCTTCAACGGCTAGCACAGCACCTGCCTTCAGTGCAAAACCTGGACCAACACATGTTTGGCAAGCATATCCTCTCTGGGTAACACCAGCTTCTCTCCCTCTGCCACCCTGGTGCAGACACCCTCATGTACCCCAGGGATGACTGCAGGAGTCTTTAAACACTTGCCTCCACCCCTGCAGCCCCACCCACCTGCCACAGCTTGGTTGCTCTCTAAATGGCAAAGGAGGTCTCCACTGCCGTTGAGATTGAGGGCAGACTGCAGACCCAGGTCTGCAAAGCCCTGCTTGGTTCCCTCTGTCCCCAGTTCCCAACCCAGCTTCCTTTTTATTTCCTGCATTCTAGGCATTTAGACTTTCTTGGCTCTGCCAGGACCACTCTGCAACCTGCCCACCCCATGCCTGTGCATTCTGCAGATTCCATTTTCCCCCTCTGGGCTGTGCACTCCACTAGGTTAAAGGCCATGTCTGGTTTTGCCCACTGCTTTGTCTCCAAATCCTAGCAGGTGCCTGGCACACAGTAGGCATTCAGTAAATATTTTCCAGGCCGGGTGCAATGGCTCACGCTTGTAATCCCAGCACTTTGGGAGGCTAAGGCGGACGGATCACGAGGTCAAGAGATCGAGACCATCCTGGCCAACATGGTGAAACCCCGTCTCTACTAAAAATTACAAAAATAAGCTGGGTGTGGTGGTGCGTGCCTGTAGTCCCAGCTACTTGGGAGACTGAGGCAGGAGAATTGCTTGAACCTAGGAAGCAGAGGTTGCAGTGAGCCGAGATTGTGCCACTGCACTCCAACCTGGTGCCTAGTGACAGAGCAAGACTCTGTCTCAAAAAAAAAAAAAAATTCCAAATGAATGAATAAATAAATAAATGCATACTATATCCAGAATAGGTGCTAAATGCTTTGGGGGGTATTAGAAAATATGACATGATTTAATACCCTTTGGTGGGGGTGTGTTGCTCAATAGTGATAACAGTTACCATAAAGGAAACAATCAGATGATGTGAAAGAGAAAGCCTCAGTGAGCTTGGCCCTGGTGCAGATGTGGGTGTATGTTGGGAGCTGGAGGAAAAGTGGATTTGTTTTCAAAAGGGGCCCTGGGCCAGATCAGAACGGTGTGAAGCCTCAGGCAGTGGCATTAATCTCTCTGTGATGGGTTTTCACAAATTACTGATGCTTCTGGAGCAGGTGGGTGCTCTGGCTGTGGTGCTCAGCACTGATTTCCAAGCAAGATGTTTGAGTTCCAGACAGCTGCTGTGCCAGTCTTTGGACACTGGCATTGCTCTAGTATTTGCTAGTGGGAAAAGGGGGACTCTGTGCTTACCCCATTTCTGATCCTTTTCAAAGTGAGCTTTATTTCCTTCCCAACCAGAGCCAAACCTCAGGAAGGAGTGTGGTCCTCAGCTTTTTGTTAGAATGAAAGGGTGACTTTGTGATGGGGAAGTATCAGATATCAAAGGAAGTGTTTTAAATTAGTGACTATTAGCTTAACTACAGTCAATCAAATGCCTTGTAAATGTCCCCTCTACCAGCAGACAAATCCAAATGCTGGTGGTGATGGAGTAGCCTCACTGGCCTGTTTTGCAGCAGAGAACTTGGGGTGGATGCATCTGGGAACTCTCAGAGGGGGACTCCACATTGATACCCAGTACTATTCTGTCTTCATCCATCCTCTCCTCTTTAATGTACACATATATCCTCAGTATTAGGTACAAAGATGCCATGTCAGGGCCCCAAGAAAGCCTGAGGGGAGCCCCCTCTCTAGGGTTCACCTACTTATTTGTTGATGGCTAGGGGCAGGCAGCCTCCTCTCAGCCATGTGTTACCCTGGTCTGCGGACTGCACCTCCCTGCCATTGCTTTCCCCACCCACTGTTTACTCTCTTACGGCCAGTAAATAGAGTTCAAGTCCTCTGTTATCTAGTAATTTCTACAGGAACTTAGGTAACTTCTGCCTTGAGCTAGGTAATATCCCACAGCAATGAATTTCAAAGCTTTGGGGATAGATTTCCTTACCTGTGAAATGAGGCTAGGAAAAGTAGCTCATGACTACTTGGAAAGGGCCATACATAATGTGTGGCACATCGTGAATGCCCCGTCAGTGGTCATTTCTGCCGCTGTCATCAGCACCATCATAATTTCTGTGATAAAATTTTCTCTTAATATCTCTAAACGAGACTTGTGAATGGTTTATTCCAGGAGAATAAGGAAGAAGAAATGCAAGTTTCTCCACAAAACATGAAATATATTAAGGAAGAAAGACTGCTTAAAGTGGATATATTTATGGCAAAAAAAATTCTAATCATTCACTTGAACTCTCACCAGGGAATAAAGCCTGAAGTACAGCATTCTGAAGCAACAGACTGAAGGAGAGTAGAGCATTCTCTGGAATTTACCAAGCCATTTGCTTCCCAGCTCCATCCGGAGTGGTTCAGCATTGGGCCATGAATCCTTCTTGTCCCTCTGGTCCCAGGGCTGCAAGAAATTGGCTCCAGCTTTGTGAAAATCAACCTGCATTTCTTGTCTAGCATATCACTAAGTTTAGAGGAAGGGTAAATGTTTGGCAAATAAACCTATTTTATGATTCAGCACACATTAAGGACTATTTTCCAATAGATATAAGTGCTTGATAATTAGCATCAAAACTATTCATTATTTAATCTATAATCTACTTAGAATGAATGGGAGAGATGGCATTTACTTGCTGAAATGGGAGACATGAAAACTATCCAACCATTCTCGTCTTGAATTTGATCCAACATATGGCCCTGAAGAAAACTCTCCTGCGTGGGCTTAATCCCCAGGCTCCCCGTGCCTGCCATAATTTTATAGCTGGGAGGTGCACAGCTTTGAAGCCATTTAGGAAAGACAGAGATCCTTCCTCCAGTCTTGTTCAAGGCAGGCATCTGTACAGGGTTCACTCTTTAAAAATCCTGTTGATGCTCAGCTGAGTCCCTTCCCTTCCATCAGTGGTTTTTGGGTAAATGTAGTTTGTCTCTAATTCTGTGTTAGCTTGTAGTAGTTCTTCTTTACTCAGATTCCCTAGAAGTTGACCCATATTTTGTGGTAGAAAATGGCAAGTTTAAATTAATACAGTTCTGCTAATTCACTGGAGAATAAATGGTATTGGGGAAAAAATCAAGTGTGTATCAGATGACTGAGGTCTGGAGAGGAAACTCAAGCCCTAAGGCATCCATGAAGTTTTTGATTGCCTGTCCTGGGCAGAGGAAGTAGGCTATGCTTGCTATAGATTTTGGACAATAAATTTGATTTTGAAACCCCGAATAAAGGCATGATGGACCTTGGCGTGAGTGGAGCACAGATTATGTCTGCTACAAAATACACTCTTGGCAGGAAACTTGCCGATCTGCTAAAATCCTTGCTGTGGCCTGCCCACCTCTCCAGCCTCATCTATTACCTCTCCCCAAGACACCAGATTCTTCCCAACTCAGGGCTTTTGATCTTGCTTATTCACTGTGTGTACAAAGCTCTTGCTAGCTTAGGTTTTGAGGGCTGGTGCCATCTCAGCACTCAGGTCATCTATATGACCTCTAGGCGGTCATCTTTGACCACTCAATTTGGGCAACCCCCCTCCCCACTTTCCACAGACAGTAACTCTCTGGCTTATCCCATTTTATTTTCATTACACTGTTTCTACTTGAAATTCTCATTTATTTGCCCATTGTTTCTCTCCTCCTCAGACTGAAATGTCAACTTCATTGTCTGGCATACTGTTGAATGCCTGATATAGTAGGTACTCAATAAATATTTGTTGAGTAAACAAATGAAAGCGTCATGACAGTACCTTGCCCTGATGATTTAAGGAAGGGAGAAAGAGACTTGCTTGAAGTCTGAGCTGGATAGCCTCGGGAAAGCTGAACTGCTGCGGGGAGGGAGTCGGGGGCTCCCACTGTGCTGGGACTAGCGATGGGCCCTAGTGGTGTATGTAGTCCTCCCACCACACAGCAAGTTCTGTGCCTTGTCTGAGGAAGAGCTACTCTCATCTGGCTTCTACAGATGAAGGCCTTGGGGCTCAGAGACATTAAGTCACAGACCCAAGGCCATTAGCTAACCTGTGATAAGTGAGATCCAGGCCTGGGACTGAAGCTCCAAGCCTGAGTCCTGACTGCCGTGCTGCTGTTGAGGTGCTGCCCAGCAACCCTGATGTGGAGAACATGGTCAAAGTTGGGAGCTCCTCTTGAGAGCTTATTTATTATTATTATTATTTTTTTTCTTTGAAACAAGGCCTTACCCTGTCACCTAGTCTGAAGTCCAGTAGTGCAGTCTTGGCTCACTGCATTCTTGACCTCCCAGTCTCAAGCGATCCTTTCACCTCGGCTTCCTGAGTAGCTGAGACTGTAGGCACACACCACCACGTCTGGATACTTTTCTGTATTTTCTGTATAGACAGGGTTTCGCCATGTTGGCCAGGCTGGTCTCAAACTCCTGAGCTCAAGTGATCTACCCACCTTGACCTCCCAGAGTGTTAGGATTATAGGTTTGAGCCAGCAGCCCCAGTCAAGACCTTATTAATGAATGAAGTAACAGCCAGTATTTATGAAGCACTTTGTATGTGCCAGTTGCTGTGCTAAGTGCTTTACATCCATTAATCTGCTTGGATCCATGTGGGCTGACCATCTCAGACACCGCCCAGGATGGAACTTGTAACTAAAATACAGTAATAAGAGGCAGTACCTTATTCAAAGATGCTAAACTAATCTGGAAAGGTATGCAAGAGTGTGTAGGAGCATGCAGAGTGAACATTAGCCACATGCCACACACGGAGACCCTGTGTAGCAATGTGCACACCACAGGTCTGAGCAGTTATCTGCGTGAAAATGAAAGAAGAAAACTACAAAAGCTATTTGCTGTTAGGATGTAGGATACATGACAAAGACAGATCAGGCTTGTGGGAGGCGCTCTTCAAATACAAACTGTAAATTTATCACAAAGGTGGTGTGGGACTCTTACTCCCCAAACCTCTGCTAGTAGTCTGTTTTAGTAAAAGCTGAACATCTGATAAATTCTAGACTGGCACTGGGGATAATTTCATGTCTCAGAGGGTAGAGGAACAGAACTGCTATTCCTGGATTACATATGGACTAATATGAACACTAAGTTAATGTGGATTGGGTAGGACTGTTGGAAAAAATGGTCATACTATCCTGGAATTTACCTTATCGAGCAGAATTCTGGTCATTGATACACACTGTAGACATTCAGGAAAGTGATTTCAATGCAACTTAGTGCATTACAGGTAGGACCCACTGATAGAGGTCAGGATGAATGGTTAGCTTATAAAAATGTAATATGGACATGAAAATCTGAATTGTTTCCATAAAGAAGAAAAGGGTGAAGGCCTTGAAACATCCTTCACTAGGTAGAAGTCCTGCCTTTATGAAACTGATTTAAAAGAATACATACAGACCATAAGATATGAGTATATTGTGTAGGATAATTAAGAGAGTACTGGGTTAAACAGTGTTCCCAAAAGGATATGTCCACATTCTGATCTCCAGTACCTGCAGTAGTGGTTTTATTTGAAAGTAGGGTTTTTGCAGATATTATTAATTTAAGGATCTTGAGATGAGAGCATCCTGAATTTAGGGTGGTGCCTAAACCCACTGACCAGTCCTTCCGAGACAAAGGAGAGAGATTTGACACAGAGACACACAGAGGGGAGGGCCATGTGAAGATGGAAGTGGAGACAGAAATAATGAGGCTACAAGCCAAGGGATATCAAGGATGGCAGGCAAGCACCAGAGACTAGGAGAGAGGCATGAAACAGACTCTGAGAACCTCCAGAAGGAAGCAACCCTGCCTGCAGCTTGACTTTTAACTTCTTGTATCCAGAATTGTGAGAGAATAAATCTCCGTTGTCTGTAAGCCATCCAGTTTGTGGTATTTTGCCGCAGAAAGCCTATTCAGTACTTTAAATCTCTAAAAAGATTGGAGATGGAGGTGCAAGTCAAGGCATCAGATAAATCTGATGCCTGAAGAACCCCTAAGTGAAGCAAAGGGGACTTCTAAACGGAATTTGAAACAAAACACAAACAAGGAAAATGGTTTGCCTGCTACTTGGCAGGTTGCTGTCATTTTCACAAGTGACCATAAGAAAAACAAATCAGCTCAGCCCCCATCAAGGAACATGAGACTGAACCCTGGTCCACACCCCCACGTGACGTTTGCCTGCTCCCCATGGGACGGTGGAAGGGCCAGGGGACCTGGGTATATGTGGGGTATGGGCAGCATTGACTGTGCCGTGGGTTATTCATTTCCACTCTTTGTCAGTGATGGTGGGAAAATCATTTTTAACTTGTATTTTTTTTTTAACCTAAATGCTTAGATGATGGCTCCATGTATTTTTTCTGTTCTTTTCTTTTCCTATCTTTTAAATGACTGTAACAACAGACAGTGATTTAAGATTTCCCCTTCTATTAAAATTGCTTGCTAAGCAAGCTTGTAAAATCAATACGCTGTGATTATGTTACAAGGTAAGTGTTATTTCAAATATTTGATCAAATGGGCATATGCAACACAGCCCCCATTTTAAGTAGATTATTTTTTTTAATGGTTCTATTTCCCCTTGTTCACTGTGACCTTGGAAAATCGAAGCCCCCTTTTCTTGCAGAGGCATAATTTTAGAGCAAGATTTGGTGTCCAAATAAAGTGAGTGAAACGTCCTGTTTTTTTATTTTTGTATTTCTGAAGATGCTCCCAGTTCCTCAGGGGGCAATCTTAGGTTTCGAGGACCACCTGGAGGTCTGGGCAGCCTTATTCTACACCAAAGAGACCACGCTTAAGAAAAAAAGAATCATCAAAATTGGGCAAATCCTAATTGCCACACTTGAGATAAAAGAATTGTCTAACTGGAAACTGTTTGGCTCCTTAACATGTTGAGACAGTGAGCTAGGGAAATGGAATTTTCACTTCTTTTTGTGGAAGGTTTTTATGACACAGACATAATTGAGGCCATTGATGGAGGCAAGAACCATGGGTTTCTCAGTGTCATTATTGTATTTGCATCTTTGTGGATTAATTTAAGTGAGTTTTGCCACTATGGGTGAGTCACAATAATTGTTATCAAGCTTGAACAGGAAAAAGAAAGAGCTCCATTTTCCAGGATTGTGAGGATAAAGTCCTCCTAAAATTACTTTGTGGTAAAAGGCTGATTGGGTCATTTTCACAGTCCCGGGCTATGATGGGGTTTATTACAGTTACCTTAGTGATCTGAAGGAATAAGTCAGGACAGAGGTGACACACAAGCCAGGACACAGTGTCTGCCCGCTGGCCCCGGCACCGTTTTGTGGGCTCTAGAGCTGTGCAGGTGGGTGTCCTGGGGCTGCCGCTCTAAAAGGGCAGGTGGCTGTGGGGGAGGGGAGGTGCACTGGGGCCAATCCTGAGTGCCCTTGTAAGTGGACCTGTCTTATGTGATCATTTCTAGCATTATGTTGTTCATTGTTTACTCTGCAACTTGATGACTGGACTGTCTTGATGACCCCTCCTGTGTCTGTATGGTATCGATGAATCTCTGGAATGAGGATGTCACAGTGGGATTTCGTGACTCAGTGTCTAACAGGGAGTTCTGGTGGGGATACAGGGCTCTAGGCCAAGGGAACAGCCCCATCAGTGGCTGTGTGGGTGCCTTTGGCCATTAGCTGTAGTCTGTGGATTTGTTTAACCTTCCAAACAGGTCTCTAGGATGGGTATTGTTTTTTCTTTCCACCTTTTATTTTAGGTTCAGGAGGTACATGTGCAGGTTTGTTATATGGGTCAATTGCATGTCACAGGGGTTTGGTTTACAGATTATTTTATCATCCTGGTAGTAAGCATCGTGCCCAATCGGTAATTTTTTGATCCCCACCCTCCTCCCACCCTCCACCCTCAAGTAGGCCCCAGTGTCTGTTGTTCTCTTCTTTGTCCATGTGTACTCAGTGTTTAGCTCCCACTTACACGTGAGAACATATACATGAAACCTAAACATGGGCTGTTTAGTTTTCTGTTCCTGCATCAATTCACCCAGAATAATGATCTTTGACTCCATCCATGTTGCTGCAAAGGATATAACCGCATTCTTTTTTATGGCTGCATAGTATTCCATGTATAGGGTGGGTGTTATTATCCCAATTTTACAAATAAGGAAACCTCAGATCAGAGGCTTTGCCCCTTAGTAGTTGGATGCTCTTAGGAACGTAACTCATTTCCTGGTGCTGTAGAATGGAGGAGAGCAAGGGATCCAGCCTGCCTTGGAGGGCTGCTGTGGGGGGGGATAGGAGATAAGGTAGGCACCATGCCTGTACCCCAGGAAGGACTCACTGAAAGTTTCTCCTCCTCCGCCTCTTCCTCATCATTAATAACTCATCATGTTGTCGTTGTCATACTTTTCATCCTGACAATTGACAGCTATTTCTACTCCAAGAACAGAATGTTGCTTAATGTGGCATCATTTTGAAACAGAGTCTTCAGGGGTTAAAAAAAGAAGTGAACCATCACAGAGCATCCTCAGTGACCCATATTGCTTCAGCTAGTGTGCAAGAAATATTTATTCTTTTTCTTTGTCTTCACCCTTATTTTTTTTCAACTTTTATGTTTAAGTTCAGGGGTACATGTGCAGGTTTGTTATATAGATACACTTGTGTCATGGAGGTTTATTGTACAGATTATTTCATTACTTAGGTATTAAGCCTAGTACATATTAGTTATTTTTTCTAATCCCCTCCCTCCTGTAAACCTTCAGTTTAGGCCCCAGTGTGTGTTGTTCCCCTCTATGTGTCCATGTGTTCTCATCATTTAGCTCCCACATATAAGTGAGAACATGCAGTATTTGGTTTTCTGTTCGAAAAGGATTATTTTGCAAATTATTTTAGTTTGTGTCTAACTAAAGTAGTGTTAGTTTGCTAAGGATAATGGCCGGCAGTTCCATCCATGTCCCTGCAAAGTACATGATCTAATTCTCTTTTATGGCTGCATAGTATTTCATGGTGTATATGTGCTACATTTTCTTTATCCACTTTATCATTGGTGGACATTTAGGTGGGTTCCATGCCTTTGCTATTCTGAATAGTGCAGCACTGAACATGTGCATGCATGTAGCTTTATAAGAGCCTGATTTATATCCTTTGTGTATATTCCCAGTAATGGGATTGCTGAGCCTAATGGTATTTCTGTCTTTAGGTCTTTGAGGAATCACTACACTATCTTCCACAATAGTTGAACTAATCTACACGCCCACCAACAGTGTATAAGTGTTCCTTTTCTTCACAACCTCAGCAGCATCTGTTACTTTTTGACTTTTTAATAACAGCCATTCTGACTGGTGTGAGATGGTATCTCATTGTTGTTTTGATTTGCTTTTCTCTAATGACGTTGAGCTTTTTAAAATATGATTGTTGGCTGCATGTATGCCTTCTTTTGAGAAATGTCTGTTTAGGTCCTTTGCTCACTTTTTAACAGAGTTGTTTTTCTTATAAATTTGTTTAAGTTTCTTATAGGTACTGGATGTTAGGTCTTTGTCAGATGCATAGTTTGCAAAAATTTTCACCTATTCTGTAGGTTGTCTGTTTACTCTGTTGATAGTTTCTTTTGCTGTGCAGAAGCTCTCTCATTTAATTAGATCCCATTTGTCAATTATTGCTTTTGTTGCAATTGCTTTTGGCATCTTCATCATGAAATATTTGTCCGTGCCTGTGTCCTGATTGGTATTATCTAGGTTGTATTCCAGGGTTTTTATAGTTTTTGGTTTTACATTTATGTCTTTAATCCATCTTATGTTAATTTTTGTATACAGTATAAGGAAGGGATCCAGTTTTAATCTTCTGCATATGGCTAGCCAGTTATCTCAGCACCATTTATTGAATAGGGAATCCTTTCCCCATTGCTTGCTTTTGTCAGGTTTTTCAAAGATAAGGTAGTTGTAGGCATGTGGTCTTATTTCTGGGCTATTTGGTTCCATTAGGCTATGTGTCCGTTCTGATACCAGTGTCATGCTGTTTTGATTACTATAGCCTTATAGTATAGTCTGAAGTCAGGTACTGTGATGTCTCCAGTTTTGTTTGTTTTGCTTGGGAGTGTCTTGCCTACTCAGTCTCTTTTTTAGTTTCATATGAATTTTAAAACAGTTTTTTCCTAGTTCTGTAAAGAATCTTGATGGTAGCTTATTAGGAATGGCATTGAATCTATATATTGCTTTGGGCAGTATGACCTTTTTAACAATATTGATTCTCCTTATCCACGATCATGGAATGTCTTCCATTTGTTTGTCATCTCTGATTGCTTGGAGCAGTGGTTTGTAGTTCTACTTGTAGAGATCTTTCACCTCTCTAGTTAGCTATATTCCTAGGTGCTTAACTCTTTTTGTGGAAAATGTGAATGGGAGTTCATTCATGATTTGCCTTTCAGGATTGTTGGTGTATAGGAATGCTGGTGGTTGTTTTTTTTTTTTTTTTTTTTTTTTTTTTTTTTTTTTTTTTTTTTTTTTTTTTTTTTTTTTTTTTTTTTTTTTTTCACATTGGTTTTGTATCCTGAGACTTTGCTGACATGAGCTTAAGAAGCTTTTGGGCTGAGACTATGGGATTTTCTAGGTACATGAGCATGTCATCTGTAAACAGGAATAGTTTGATTTCCTTTCTTCCTATTTGGATGCGCTTTATTTCATTCTCTTGCCTGCTTGCCCTGGCCAGGACTTCCAATACTGTATCGAATAGGAATTCACCCTTATTTTTTTTTAAATCTCTGAACTGAAGGCAAGAAGTTATCTTTGGGTTATCATAGGTGAGGAAAAGAAATTTGCTCATGGGATTCCATGACAAAAGAGTAAATGATTGCCTGCTGTCTGGAGAACAGCCTTTGTGTTATCCATCTGTATTAGTCGGTTCCTATGCTGTTAATAAAGACATACCTGAGACTGGATAATTTATAAAGGAAAGAGGTTTAATTGACTCACAGTTCCACATTGTTGGGGAGGCCTCACAGTCATGGCAGAAGGAAAAGGAGGCACAAAGGCACATCTTACATGGCAACAGCAAGAGAGCATGTGCAGGGGAGTATTCTTTTATAATACAACTTTATCAAAACTCTCAGATCTCATGAGACTTATTCACTATCATGAGAACAGCACTAGAAAGACCTGCCCTGCCCCCATGATTCAGTTACCTCCCACCAGGTCCCTCCCACAACACATGAGAATTATTGGAGCTACAATTCACGGTGAGATTTGGGTGGGGACATAGCCAAAACATATCACCATCCATCTATCCTTCCCTCTATTTCCTCTGCAAGAGTTTTGGAGCTTCTGCCACATGCTGGTCAAAGAGTACAGCAGAAGACCATCAAGAGGCAGTCTGTGCTTTCACAGAACTCACAGTCTGCTGAACAGAAGAAGTAGAGAGATTTAGTCATGTAATTTCAATTTATTTATTTTTTTTAAAAGCAAACTTCTAAGTCAGGGGCAAAGAGAAATGGCGCAGGGCTGTGTTGGTTTCTCAGGTGATTACAGTGAGAGAAAATACAGTTTTCCTATTTTTAATGCCAAATTCTGGCTCAGTAGGGGGAAAGCGGGAAAATAATGCTAATAAAGTCTCTCTCTGCTTTCTCAAAGAGGATTATGTGATTTTTCTCTATGGGATATGTGATGTTGAAAGTTACAAATAAAAGGAAGAGTCTTTCAAGTAAGGAGCCATCAGTAGAGGCTCCTGGGAGGCTATGAGGGCTCAGGCAGAAGGGGAATCTGCAGCATCTGGAATCCCCAGGAGCTAAACGTTTTTGAGGTTGTAACTTTCTTCATCACCTCCTGGAAGATGCAGTACCTTGTGCCAGTATCTGCCAAGTGGTATGGGATGCCAGGAATTTTATTTCACGTTGGTTTCTAATACTCCCCTCTCTCTCTCTTTCTTTTTTTATAGACCCTGCAATTGTCAATGGGGTTTATTGGTCTGAATCCCTAAACAAAGTTTTTGTAGATAACTTTGACCGTGACCCATCTCTTATATGGCAATACTTCGGAAGTGCAAAGGGCTTTTTTAGGCAGTATCCGGGTGAGTATCCCTGCGTTGACAATTATGACTCAGATTAATGTTACCTGATCATGTGATATTTTTCTTTAGGGTTTTGGTTAAAACTTTTCTGCCTTCTGTTAGAAGAAAATGAAAGATTAAGTCCAAATCTATTGTCAGGGTGCAGGACAGGAATGGCAAGGTGGCATCCACGTGGGCATGCTCACACATAGGGCATGACCACAGAACTCTCTGCGCCTGTACCTTCCTCATTAGAATAATTCACAGAGCTGTCACCAAATGTGAAGAACTGTGGTGTGAACTGTACCTTGTTTAGTACTTCTGAACAAGAGTTTAGCCTTATTACTATTACTACTGCTATTATTGCCATTATTATTACTGGGGAAAAAAGCAAGTCATACTTGGGCAGTTAAATTCTCACTAATGGCTAAGAAATAGAGAATGTGAACTTAGATTTGTCCACCCCAGTGCTGACTCCCCTTGGAGGAAGATGTTGAAATGGCCCAAGCATTGCTGACGGCAACAACCCCTCCACAGAGGGTGCCCCCAGCAGCCCCAGTGCACTCAGCACCCCCAGCAGTGTGTATCTGAGGCTGTCCATCATGACTTTGGAACAGGTGTTCCTTCTGGAGCCTTCCCAGTCCTCTGCTTTGTGATGGGATTTTAATTCTGGTTTGGTTTGAATTTTAATTAAAAAGGGAAGTTTTAATTTTGCTTACAAGTTGTGAAAACAGGACTTGGGGCTGCACTTGTGCCAACATCACAGCTGTAGAAATTAACAAGCTCAACCTAAAAGAAGGGGGAAAAACCCACCCTGAATAATCTTGGAGCAACTAAGTGAAGTCTTCTATGTTTTCATTAAGTAAGACTAGGCACCCGATGTCTTCCCACTTTGAGGCACAGAGACTGCTGGCCTCCGCCTTGCAGAGCTGTTTGCCCCGCGCGCAGCATCTGTCCCCTAAGAACTGCCTGCCGGGTGTCTGCTTCGCCAGATTACACAACGTTTCCCAAGAGCCGTGTTCAGCATGGCATGCATGCTTCCTCCCAGAGCCCACAGAAATGTAAACAATTAGCATCCTATTAAAGATAACACCATAATAAACAGTGGACGATTAAAGTTCCAGTGCCACCAAATTGCAATCCGCCTTGATGCACTCAACAGAGAGCAAATCCGACGCAGCTATTGCTGAAATCAGAGCCTGTTGGAGAGGCTGCTCTGCTTGGGAAGCCACTGGGTGTCCAGCCCTCTCACTATGTGGCATCGAGAATAGGGCAAGTCAGATAAGTAGAAACCACAAATCACCTGTTGTCTCCACTGACAAGAAGTCCTTTAACTATGGTCACGAGGACATTTGAAAATAAAGAGAATCCTCATAAAAGGCTTATGTAATAGGGGAGATTAATTTACATACAAGGTTTTTATCCATCAGAACAATTGGCTCAGCCATGTTTACAGTTCTTTAAAGATACTTTGGGCAGGATGTGGCCTGTGAAATGCCTACATCATTTCTATGTTAGTAAAGACATGGGCTGCAGTTCACCAAGGTGTTTCAGTGCCCTGATAAATGTCCTATGGCCACTCAACTCTGTGCTTGGTTCTGAACACAGAGCATGCCTCTTGCCTCCTGGACAAAGAGTGATCGTGAGCATTTTGTGAGGATGTTTTTCTTTTCAGGATGCTTCTTTCCATTGTTAAAGTGGTGTGAAACAGTGGTAAGTGTGAGTGTTTTTAAGCAGAGGAGTCTTTCTTCAGTTTTACATAAGCATGTCCTGAGTGCTGGCTTTGTACCAAGCACTATCTGAGGCCCTGAGGATAAAATCACGAACTAGACAGAAAAGGTCTCTGTCTTCATCCAGCTCCCTCTTGTGGGAACATGCACTGATCATGGATTTTGGTTCCAAGGGACAGAAACACAGTTTCAACTAGCTCCAGCAAGAAGCACACTTATCGGTTCATGTAACTTGAAATCTAGGGAACATGCCATTTGGGCTACAGCTGGATTCGGTGCTCAGCAGTGAGAGACTGAAGCAATGTTATTTGGAATCTGAATCCTTTCTTTTGGCTCTCATTTCTGCCTTCTTCCATTCTGACCTTGTCTCACTGGCAGGTGATCTCCTCATAATGGGGAACAGGGCTGGCAGGATTTCTCAGTGAGGATTCCAGGGGAGGAGAGAGCATCTGTCCCAGTAGCTTGGATGAAAGTCCACATATTAGCCTGGTCTGAGTTTCATGCCCACCACTGATGCCTGAAGAACTAGTGGGTAGGGTCAGCCATCCAAAACCCTGGGGACTAGTCAGGATAATTGTGGCTATGCCTAGAGTGCATCCCCAAAAGAGGGGCATCAGTGACCACCATGGGGAGATAGACAGGCAAATAGATCATCATGGTACAGTGTGTTTCATGCTACGCTGAGGAAATAGAAGGGGCTGGGTGATCCCTCAGAAGGATCACCAACTCCAACTCCTGGGGTGAGAGGAAAGAGTTCTGGGAAGGAGAACTTTGGTAAGCATTAGCCTGAAAGCCTATGTGTGACGATGATGTCCATTTCTGCATGGCTTCACACATAGGCCTTACCAGTTCAATTTATGCCCTAAGGGCATATGCTAACTCTCTTGTGCTGTTCAAAGGACTTTATGAGATGATGGAAATGTTCTATGTCCTATCTAATATCACCAATGTCACTGGTCACACGGGAGTACTGAGCACTTGAGGTGTACCTAGTGAGGCTGAGGAACTGAAATTTAAATGTTATTTAACTTTATTTAAAATTAAAATTAAATAGCCACACATGGTTAATCGCCACCATGTTGAATAACGTAATGCTGTTGTAGTCTGATACCTAGTTTCCGAGGTACCAGCCTTATCTTTCAGGGCTTGCATTGCAAAAAGTTCTCTCTGAACAGAGGATGTCGTTAGGCTCTATAGTTCTTACTTTATAAAGTGGGGCTCTACCCTGAAATCCTGAACCATCAGGCTTCCAATCCCTATCTCCTCTACCAGAATATTTGCCCCTTGGAGGACAGAGTCCTTGTTTTGTCCATTACTCTGTCACCAGCAGCAAGAATAACACATAGAGGGTGCTCACTGTGTGTTTGTTGAATGAATCGCCCATTAGGTCAAATTCCACCAGATCTATTGTCTTCCATTACACCAGTGGCAGCCACCCTCTCTCTTCAGATAGAATAGAGCTATTGCCTTTCTGGGGAGCAGAATAGAGCTATTTCCTCTTTGGGGAGCTGGTCCCTAGCTGCAGTCTGGTAGACACTTGATGATTTAGCAAGGAGCTGGCATAAATGCAGTACAGAGCCATAGTCCCTTTGTTTTCTCATTGATCCCTCTCCTCCAAGTCTTCATAATACCTGTGCTTTCCACCCCACTGCCTACCATGTCCCAGACACCGGACATGCCCATCTGTTGGCTGTTTCCTCATGATGCCTTATGACCATCTCATCTAGAGAGTAGTGTTCTCCAGGCTCCCCATCACCCAGGAGGCAGAGGATCAAAGGGCTGCACAGTCATCCCTTTTCCTGGGAGCCTTGGCCAATTCATCTTTTTATAGCCCTCTGTGGGACCCATTTTCTACCTGGTTACTGGCTGAGGCCACCAGTGACTGACCTATTCTTCCTGTTCTGGCCAATCCTTAGCTTTATTCAAAATGGTATGGCTGGCTGACAGTACCTATCCATGTACATACGTAAAGAAAACTATGTCTATACATCACAGACAGGTCACTATCTAATCAAACACAGGACATCAATTAGGTTCATGCATGATTATCAGAAGCTTCGGTCCCTTCCCGAACATAGCCGTACACAGGGGAGTTTGTTCCTGTAGAAGGCTTGGTGATTACAAGGGGAAATGGCTGTCTTAGCCTCACACCATGATTTGGATGCCATAAGAAGGTGAAAACTGGTTCATAGCTACAGCCACGATGAGGGAGCTGGGCAGCTAAGTACAGAGCTCTTCGTAAGTTTGGACTCATACATGCTGTTTGCTAGTATTAAGTTCAGGTTCTGTGCACAGTGTTCCTTTTTGTTTCTTCCCTTCCATGCCTCCCTCACCAGGCTCGGGTTTAGCAATGGGGAGAGTGTGATTGATATTAGGGTTTTTTCCCTTGACAAGCTCAACAGGACTGCTCCAGGAACGATGATCATGGAACACCATAATTTATAATTTTCATAGCAACTATCTTGCTACATACTCATTTTTATGGTGTATAACCTCTCAAGAGATTGGCAGGAAGGATAGCATCTGGTTGAAAAAGGAGCTCTTTTTAGAGGAGTGCATAGACAGCTTCTCAGAAGACGTTTTAAAGCCAAGTTTCACTCCAGCTTGACTCATATTAGGAGCCAGCATGTATTTTTGACCAGATATTTTAGATTTAAAGTTATGCTGGAAGATCTGTATTTCAACTTTACATCATGGGCCATGTACTAAATATTTTTTGAGGAAGGAATTGGGCAGAACTTAAGGATAAACCAACATCTGCACCTCTTGATTTTCTCTTTCCTTTCCACATCTTTCTGGACTTCTTGCTTTCAAATAAGGAAGGCAAACGCCGTGTTTCAGTAGGACAGGCAGTATCTGTTCAGGTGGTAGTTTGTGGAGATGGTTTGAATGTCATTGGCAGTGCCAGGGATGTTGTGTGGAAATCATTGCACTTTAAAGAGCAGAAAAGCAATGGATGAAGATGCCGTTTGCTGAAGTGGAGAGAAAAAGAGAGCGTGAAGCAGAAATAAAACAACACAGCAAAAAGATGTTCAGATTTTTATTATGCTGTACATTGTAGTCCTTCGTGGTTCCATTACACAGTCTCATACCTCATTGCCATGTGAAATCATGTTGGGAACATGCAGCTTGACCTTCAGGCTTGTATAGGGGCCCTACTATTTTTTTTTCCAGAAGCTAAAAGAGAACAGGGTCACAGGTTGTCTAAAATGAAATTAATTTTCCTCCAATATTAGTTTGTAAATGTCTGTGGGAGAGAAACCATGGGATATAGGAATGTTACACAGTGATTCAAATTCCCTCAAATTTGAGCAGAGATTTTGGCATTATTTTCCATTTCACATAGGGATTTATGCACATTCTGCAGACTGTGTCCTCTGAAAGCTGTGGAAAGCGGGCTTCCAATTACTGATGCTGACGGTGAGGCTGGGAAAGCCCCCCGGAGCAGGGGGAGTGGCAGCTCCCCCCGCCTCCAACCCCAGCGTTCCTATTGTCTTAGGTGTCCCACCCCGTCCTACCTGAGTGGGATTCCAAAAGGCATATGGCACTTCCAGAAATGGTGTGGCTCGTGGGAGTGCTTCTTGATTAAGTGATAGTTCCTTGGATCTCAGAGATTTAAGATGAGCCAACTGTTATTCCTCTGAGATTTGAAGTTACCTGAATATTTTCAAAATATCTGTGTGGACCAACAATTATATACTAAAAAGTTACGTCCTAGGGGAGGCAGTGCCACCTGGGACAGTGGTTTTCCAAAGTTTGTTGCCTAAAGCATTTTCTTGTGAGATTTTTGGAGGAGGAAGGACTCCATGGTCAAATTAGCTTGGTAAATGCTACCACTAGGGTCCCTGTCATAGAGTTTCAAGGCGCACTTGAGCAGGTTAAAGGCCCTTAGCTGTTCCTTCCATTATGTAGAAAACAGTTTTGCTTTGATCCGCTTAACATGCATTAGCATCCTGTAGAACTCCTCACAAAACCCACTGTGGAAACGCCTTTGCAAGGAAGAGAACGATGGCTTGAGAATTGGGAGAGCCTGTCTTAGTCCTAACTGGACATCTCAGGAAAATCTGAAGATTTTGGCACAAATGTCAGGTTTGGGCAAAATGATACCCCCCTCCCTTGCCACAGACCCATTGAGCCCTAACTTTGGGTCAAAGTATGATGTTAACTGTTACCTGCAGGGCGGCTGTGCCTGGAACTGCCTTGAGCATACTGTCTTCATCCCTGCCCAATGCATATACCTCATGTCCTGAGCACAGAGGGTCCAGACCTCACAATTCCTGCTGCCTCCCAGGCTCTTCTCCTCTGGCGGGGATGTCCTCTACACACAGTCACCCCAACATCCCTTCAGCTCCTCAAACTGGACATGTCTTCTCAGTCTCAGGACCTTTGCACACATTGTCCTCTCTGCCTGGGGTGTTCCTCTCTAGTCTGTTACCACGCCCTGTTTAACAAATCCTACCCATAGATAATGGGTTCAGTAGTATCCTCCCAAAATTCATGTCCACCAGGAGCCAGAGAATGTGACCTTACTTATAGGGCCTTTGCAGATGTAGGTAGGTAAGTTGAGATGAGGTTATACTGGTTTAGGGTGGCACTAAATCTAATATGTTGGGTGCCCTTATATGACGAAGAGAGGATACGCAGACACAGAGGGAATGCGGCCATGGGAAGATGGAGGTAGAGATTGGAGTGACCTAGCTGTCACTCGAGGAACACCAGGCAATGCCAGGAGCCACCAGAAGCTTGGAAGAGGCTAGGAAAGGGTCTCCCTTAGAACTTTTAGATGGAGCTTGGCTCTGCTGACACCTCGAGTTTGAACTTCTAGCCTCCAAAACTATGAGAGAATAGTTTCTATTCAGTCACCTAGTTTGTAGTTCACTTGGTCCTTCATACCTATGGATTTTGCATCTATGGATTCAACCAACCATGAATAGAAAATATTCAAGAAAAAAATTACAACAATAAAAAATAATACAAACAAAAGCAATACAGTATAACAACTTTTTGTGCATGCTAGGTATTATAAGAAATCGAGAGATGATTTAAAGTATATGGGGAGATGCACAGAGGTTATATGCAT
The DNA here is from genome assembly GCF_001604975.1 of Cebus imitator. Lineage (NCBI taxonomy): Eukaryota > Metazoa > Chordata > Mammalia > Primates > Cebidae > Cebus > Cebus imitator. Next base: position 11,689,275 of record NW_016107323.1, read on the forward strand.
ATATTATACCACTTTATATCAGGGACATGAGCATCTACAGACTGAGGTTGGGGGTTCTGGAACTAATCCCCCATGAGCACCAAGGGACCAAGGTCCTTTGTTATGGCAGCTGTAGCACAGCAATGCATCATCATTTCTGCTCCCAGATCAAAGATGTCTTCCTCATGTTAGGTATTAGGGTCGCCTTTATCTACTAACAAGCATCAGGTGTTTCTCCTCTATGACATCTCTGGTACCTGCGATTTCTTATCCAGTGTCTGCTTCTACTAGCTGTGAGGCTTCTGGAGGGCAGGCAGGAGCCAAGACCCTCTTTCACTGTCACTGCTGTGTGTCCACTGATTGGCAGAGAGCTTGCCAGTTGGATGAAAATTTGATTAGTACACAGGATGCTCTGATGTTGTCCCATTTGATCCTCTTTCATACTGGAATTGTATCCTTTGTTGGTTTTCCCAGCAGACTAATTTTATGTCAGCTTTTCAAAAAGCACCAAGTAGCTGGGCATGGTGGCTCATGCCTGTAATTTTAGCACTTTGAAAGGCTGAGGTGGGCAGATCACTTGAGCCCAAAAGTTCGAGACCAGCCTGGACAACATGATGAGACCCTGTCTCTACTAAAAATAATAATAATAATAATAAATAGCTGGGTGTGATGGTGGGTGCCTGTAATCCCAGCTACTTGGGAGGTGAGGCAGGAGAATCGCTTGAACCTGGGAGACAGAGTGTGCCATGAGCTGAGATCACACCACTGCACTCCAGCTGACAGAGTGAGACTCCATCTTGGGTGGGGGGTGGGGGGGAAGCACCAAGCTTCAGAATGCCTAGAATGAGAAACAAGCCTGTATACAAGGAAATGGTTTTAGCCTAAAAGGAAATCATTGAGTGTAATTAATTGGTCCCCACCCAGGCCCTGACCTAAATGTTGGGGCAGTAAAAGATAATAACATGTTTTCTGCTCCCTGTGGAGCATACAGTGATGGGGCTGTAATTGGGAAGGATGCCAGAGCCAGAAAACGTTGGTGGACGATCACCAGTACATGCAGGGATAGCCGTGATCTAAAATCACTCACCACAGTTTGTTTCAAGAAACATCCAGTGAACACCTCCCATGGGTCAACACATTTAAAAAACAGAAGATAAAAGAATCCTCTTTATATCACACTCAAACCGCTTATTTGTGGAATTATAAATTAGAGCATTGCCTAGCCTCGCCAGGGATATAACTTCACTGTTTATCAAGACTGTGCCATCCTAATGGTACCTGATTTATGCAAAGCAGTGTGTCAGATTATTTTAAATTAATTGCGTCCTTGTCCCTTAGTATACAATGCCATGTTAGTTATATTTTATCTTTATTACCTAATGACCTCCAATTTGGCAGTAGTTTCTTACACTACTGTTTTCTGATTTCTTGTGGAGAGTGTTTTTGAATTAGACACATGTGCAGTGGGAAATATAGGTACAAGAAGGACAGAACCCAATATCTCTTTGAATTACAGACTACTGTCTCAAGGTTATCTGTGTGATAATTTGGGGATGTTATCTTCAGCGGATGCCTATGATTAGCCCAGTGTGGTCCTTTAGAAAGCTGGCCATTGTTAATCGGAAAGAAGAATCTCAATACCACCAGCTGAGTCAGGATTCTCTCCTGTGAAAATGATTTTTCTGTTTTTATTTTCTTAGCTCCAAAGTCTCTGTTGCAAATCCTCCATCCCTGAGCAGGACTGATGGTTGAAAAGAGTGATTTTCTGTCTTATTTTTAAGCAGCCAATGCCTTTCTTTTCAAATGATATTTTACTGTTAAAAACTAAGTTGGATATATCCTGATGAGGCTGCAAACCACAAGACTGAGGATGTTGGATCTGATTTTACACATGGGGATAACTCCCCAGGCTTCAGGAGCTGAAATTCAAACTTTATTATGCAGCATAATGAAAGCCGTTTTATTTCATTTCAATGTGGAAAGCCAGGCCAAAATTTCTGATTTTAAAAACAGGAGTGAGAAGGGAAGAAACCTGTGTATATCCTTAAATGGAAACATTGTATCTATGTTTTCAACCCTCCTGCTATAGACATTACATCACCTGGTCCAGGGATGGGGCCAGACTCTGCCCAGAGATCTGTGGATGATCCCACAGCTTGCTGGACAGGAAAAATAACCTTGGCTACCTTTATCCCTAGCCAAGCGAAGGAGCTAGAGTCACATGCTCTCTTGATGGACGGCATAGTCCTAAAAACGTCTCCACTCTCTGCAGGCCTTTGGAGCAGCTGAGCTAAGGCTGTGTTTGCTAATCGGGTTATGACCCAAGAGCTCCTGCCTGAGTTTGGCGATGGAGCATGTGATGAGCTCTGGGGTTGGTCTTTGCATGTGATTTTTCACCCTGTCCATTCAATCAGCAACGTAAAGCAGCCTTGAAATGCTATGAATAAATATTTGAAGTTTCTGGGTTTCTCATAACCCCATTTTTCTTCTAGGGATTAAATGGGAACCAGATGAGAATGGAGTCATTGCCTTTGACTGCAGGAACCGAAAATGGTAGGCAGTGGTCAGACCTCTTCGTTATTTCTCAAAGAGATATCTCGAAGAGAAGTCAGGATTAATTTTTACTTAATTTTTCCCTCGACCTAGGTACATCCAGGCAGCAACTTCTCCGAAAGACGTGGTCATTTTAGTTGATGTCAGTGGCAGCATGAAAGGACTCCGTCTGACTATCGCAAAGCAAACAGTCTCATCCATTTTGGATACACTGGGGGATGATGACTTCTTCAACATAATTGCTGTGAGTGCAGCTGTTTTGTGCCTTCTTTGCACTTTGGGTTCATTTGATCTTTTGGTAGTGACTGCTTAACATTGCTATTGCTGTTAGATCCAGAGCATCTAGATTCCAGAACATGAGAGCTGGTTAGTTCCATGAGAGTTTATACAGTCGTGGACAGTGGAAGGGCTTTTGGGAAATGCTACTGAACATTGCCTCTCTTAACCTACCATGCAGCCACATCATCTGAGAGAATGGCACACCGGATGTGGTTTTCCTGGAGAGCCGACATTTTCAGCTTCTTAGAAAGTAGCCTTAGCGAGATTTTCACGAAGCCACTAGAATTTCTCACCTGGAAATTAACTTCCAGCTAGGTTAGCCTGATGATAATGATGATGATAATAATCAATAATCATAGTGATGATGATGGCAACGAAGCAGCTAAAATATGGAGAGCAGTGTATGGCTCACTGACCATTTTATTTCAGCTTCTGGGGAAAATGCAGCATTTATTAAATGCCTGCTTTTAATAAATGCCTTACTCTTCATATTTTTATTATATTTGTTTTTTACAGCAATTCTAGGAGGTAGAGGGTGGTTTGGGCATATTCTCAAATGGAGGTGATGAAATTGAAAGAGTGTCAGTAACTCGCCCAGGCCACAAGACTGGCAAGTTGGAAATTTGGGAACCAAGCCCGAGGCTGGGCAGTCACGTAGCCTGGAAATGGCCACTTATTCAGGCCTCCATTTGGTCAATGCAAAGAGTCAAACTCTGCAAAATATTTGGAGAGATTTATTCTGAGCCAAATATGAGTGACCACGCAGCCCTCAGGAGGTCCTGGGAACATGTGCCCAAGGTGGTTGGGGTACGGCTTGGTTTTATACATTTTAGGGAGGCATGAGACTTCTGTCAAATACATTTAAGAAATACATTGGTTTGATCCAGAAAGGCAGGACAATTCCAAGCAGGGGCTCCCAGCTTATAGGAAGATTTTAAAATTTTCTAGTTGACAGTTGATTTTCTCTGAAGACCTGGGGTGAATAGAAAGGAATGTCTGGGTTAAGATCAAGGATGGTGGAGGCCCGAGTTCTTATTTGCAGAGGAAGCGTTCAAGTCCTAGGCTTCAGAGAGAATAGTTTGTAAAATGTTTGTTTGTTAGTTTGCTTTTTTATCAGACTTAAAGTCTGTGTTGATGTTGATGCCAGACAGGTATAGTGAGGCATGTTCCACCCCCATTCCCAGCACGGCCTGAAGCAATCTCTCAGGTTAAATTTTATAAGAGCCCTGGCTGAGGAGGAAGTGGATTCAGATGGTGGGGGACCTTAGAATTTTATATTTAGTTTACAGTCTCCAGTTCTTTTTCTTCTTCCCACTGATTATTTGGATGATTTTCATCATGCCCCTTATGTTCCTCTCACTCTTTTTCCAAAGGCTCATCTCAGTGAGCCTGATTTGAGTCCTTGAGCACTTAACCAAGTACGTGTGTGTGGTGGACACTTGTTCTTTTGCATGAAAATAACACACATCACATCTATTTGGGACTTGAAGTGGTTGCTATGGGCAGTGGAGGCAGCATGGTGACGGGGGCAAAGCCTGGGTTTTGGAGTTGGGCTGTTTTGAATCCTCTTCTGCCACATACGCTGTGTGTCTTGGGGCTGATTACTTTAGTCTGGGCATGAGCCCCCTCAACTGTGAAGTGTATTGCTCACTTTGCCCACAGGGTTGCTTCTGGGATCATCTGTGTTGATCACCAGAGTCAAGCTGGTTCCCAGCCGGGCTCCTTAGCCAGTGGTGGGACACAAAAGAAGAGGGTGCTCCAAGAATGCTGTTGCTATCTGCTTGGGTCTGCTTGGCTCCCCTAGACCCCCGAGCAGAGTATGTTGTCATGGAGCCTTATGCCCGGGCTGCCTTCTGCATGGGCATGACACTCACTTGTGTTTTCCAGGCAGAGGGTCTGGGCATCTAAATGGCATGAAGATGGTCAAGGGGATTGCCTGGACTAGTGTCCTGCCTACAGGCCTCTTCTGATCAGACTGTCAGAACAAAAGGGCACAACCACAGGGCAGCATGACTTGTAGCTTCCGATTTTAAGAACTCTGAAAGAGGAAAGAGAAAAGAAAGAGAATACTAAATTCCCTGGAAGCAGAAGTTAGTTTTGTTCATTCATGGATATGTCCTCAGCACCTAGGCAGTGCTTGGCAAATAGCAGGAGTTTAAATATTTGTTGAATGAATAATAACCACAACTGCCAACTGTGCTTGCTGTGTGCAAGTCAGCTGCTAAGTGTCCCGTGCGGATTATCTCATGGAATCCTCACCCCAGCTGTGTGTCATGTGGCACGAAGACAGAGGTGTAAAGTCGCAGAAGTGACCGTCTTGAGTTACACGGCGAGACAAAGCAGCACAGTAAAGATTCAGACATTGTCTGGCTTCACCTTGCACCGTTTCCTGAGCAGAAGTGAAAAAGATGTAGTTGATCCACTCAGCCATCGTGTCATGGAATTATACGGCCTGGAGGCATAGTTCTTTAGAAGGAGACTTTGAGATAGTTAAAACTTTGGGTTTTCTAATCAAGAAAGTTACTCTAGTTGCCAGTCTAGCGGTGAGAATGCAAATGTGGCTTGATCCCCACACATCCTGAAGCATTTACAGATAAGAAGCAGCTAATTTGAGACTATCTTTCTTATTAATCTTTAATTACTTATTACAGAAGTATCAGAAATTCACATAATAAGAAGAGCTAACTAATTACATCCTGAATCCTTTATCAGTCAGGATTTATTGTTCTGTTAACAAAACCAATCGATTGAAATAATCTATGTAAGTTCATTAAGATATACAAACAGTGTCAACTCAGTAAAGAAGAGACGGTGATTAAGATAATTAAAAGTAGACATGCCAGTTATTATAGAACAGTTAAGAAAAAGAAATTTCTTTAATCCAAATATCCATTTATATAAAGAAACCCATTAAAGATCCCATTAACCCTCACTGTACATCTGTTTGTAAGTTTTCAACATAAATAATCAGCTTCAACGCTATTTACATAATTATTTCAACAACTAAAAAGACACTCTGAACTTCTTTATTTGAAGCCTTTATGGTAAAATCATGAACTTTGTTTCTCTAATGGGTAAGAGAATGGATCAGATATGTTAGTGAATTTATATTAGAAGGCCAAGGCCATAAAAGAACCATTAATTAACAGTGATGTTTATAGGTTGATTGCTTTTTAATGTAGGCAACATATGTAAAAATTTTAAACAATTCAGTAATGTTCTCATTTCTCTTTCATTTGGCACATATTCTAAATGTTTCTGTGTATATGAACACACAGTCTTTTCACAAAAATAGATACATATTTTATAGAATATTCAGCAACTCTTATTGCAATCAAATGTATTTGAATAACAGAGCATTCCATCACATTTTTTACTCACAAGTGCTACAGTGAGTGCAGTGCACTGAATATAATGCATATATTTCTGCAAGATTGGGTGTGCTTCTATTGAAATAAACCCAGAAGTGAAATTGCTGCACCAAAGGGTATGCGCACAGGTCCCTACCAGAATGTCTATCAAGCAGGGTATAATGTTTACACGCTTACCAACAGTTTGAGGGTTCTAAATAATAGGAGATTCATAGCTGGCAGATTTTCATTTGCATTCCCTTGAATTGTCTCTCCCAATCCTAAGCATCTTCTATGAATTTTGCCTTGTTGAATTCTTTTTTTTTTTTCGTCTATCACCTCCTCCTGTTTCCGCCCTGACACAATTGCTCTAGTAATATGGTGTAGGTTTTCCTTCAGTCTGTTGAAAATGGTCACTTGTCTCCTGACTAGAGGGTGACCCCACTGCAGGTTCTTAAAGTGCAGGGGAATGGGATATTTGAAACACCATCCAGAATGCCCTGCAAATCTGTGAGAGTGCATTGTTATCGTCAGCTGGATTCCATTTATGAAAGAGGACATTATCATTTCACCCTCCATTACACTGTCAGCCTTCCTTTGCTTGCTGGGTAGATGTTTGCGGAGACAGTTCAGTGTTTTAGTGGAAAAGTTGAGAATACAGTATTTTCAGTGTTGGAAGCCCTCGTGTACTATAGGTTTTTGTTTATGCAAATCTAATTCATCATTGCCACTTGATTTTCAGTGCCATCACGGAGAACGGAGGAAAGAGACTTAAATAGTGGGAAAGACTTCCCTTGGCCACTTAAGTTCATCTTTCGGTTTTGCATGTTTTATGAAGTTCATTGTGAACTTCATCTTTTATGTTATATGAAAAGTTTCTGATCTTGATCATCCAGAGTATAAGCATAAAAAGACAATGTTAAAAATTGTTTTAGCTTTTATGGCCAAGGTATTGCAAGATCTATCTAAAATGGACAAACTAACTGATTGAATTATGAAAGAAGAGTTGAAATATGAGAATAATTTTGTGCAGTTGAAGTTAAAATTTTAAGGTCAAAACACTGGTGCATGAAGAGAGATGTCTCTGACAAGAGAAAAGGCATATTTTTCTGATTCACTTTGAAGTCTAACTTCAAGCCATGCATTACATTAACAATATTATCATAAAAATGAGGGTGCTAATTCTGTCTGATGCTGAAATTTGAAAAATGACTTTACAGAAGCCTAAGCCATGCATTAAACGAACACAGTATTAACTGGGCTGACATTGTTAAGTCAATTTAAATGCCTCCTGCAGCCCATATTTGTGCAGACTTGAATTGAGAAGAGCATCATTTGTTAGTTCAACCAAGAACTTTCTGATGCCCTGGTTTTAATCTGCAGATTTTCTTTAGAACTGTTTCTCCAATGCTTTGCCTGCTGTGGATTTGCTTTTTAAGGTAATCGATTCCGTATTAAAAGTATGAGGATAGCATTTTCTTTCAGTGCTCATTTGTTCTGTACTACTAATTGTGTCCAGTTGTGTTTCAAATTACATAAGATGCTTTTGTAATGCAAAAGATCCCTGGGATGGCTTGTGTTGGTGAAAATATTGCGGGTTCATCTGCTTTATTACATAATCCCTACACATTTTCATTCAAAGGTTATTTAATCAAAAGTGCACCAGTAAAACCATAAAAATATTTAATGGAGTCCCAGCAATTCTGCATCAGTTTCTTGCATTACATGAACATGGCAGTGTTTAATTCTATGGGTTATTTATTTATTTTTTTTTTTTGCAGAACTTTGGATTCTTTGAAACATAGCCACTTATTTCCTTTACTTTTTGTTTATCTGTTTTCTGAAAGAGGTAGAGATTCTCATCTTATTTTCTGTTTCTGTGCCAATTTTTTTCCTGGCTTTGTTCTAAGTCTTTCCATTAGTGATCTTCTCTACGATTTTGCTTTTTTGTTTCTTTGTTCTGTTGATTCATTCAACAAATAGTATTGAGTGCTCAGCATTAAGCATTGGGGCTGACTTAAGACAGGATGTCAGAGATGTAGGTTTTGTGTGTGTGAGCCTTGTTGCGGGGGCTGCCAGGAAGCAGGTCTCACAACACATCGTGGCCAATGTAGCCTTGGAGAGGGAGTAGTTAGGGGGCGGGGGGTCTAGATCTGGGGCATGTACCCTGTGGGGCTCTGTGGTAGCTTATTGGAAGAACTAATGACTGAGTGGACATTTGAAGATAAATAGGCTAGCCAGGTGTAGACAAACATGATGGGACAGGGCAGGGAGAAGAAAAGGAAGGAGTCAGCGACTGAGGAGGAAAGTACCATTTGCATGTATAAGAACCCCCAGACCCCAAGAAAGAGCTCTCAGTGTGTCTGGTTCACATGGGGGTGCGGGTGAATGTGGAGGCAGGTGAATCAGGTGAGTGATTGTGAAATGAATGAGACTGGATGGAGAGAGGCAAGCTAGATTGAACCAGTCTGGTCAGCCAGGTGGAGGAACTGGGACAGCCCATGGAGGCAGTGGAGAGACACAAAAGTGAGTCTCAGCTTCAGGGCAGGGCATTGAGATGCGTCCTAAAGCCTCTCCTGCTTAGGGAGGTCTTTCCTTGCCCTTTTCCTAGGTGACTGATGACCTTCTTTTAGGCCTGAAAGCGGCATGGCTTTCATCTGTCAAATTCAGCTTCCAATATTTGGTAGATTCTTCACTATTACTCAGAGTCCAAAGTTAGTTGTCCTTGGCTCTCTGGCTTTTGGGCTGTGATTCACCTAAGCCAGCAGTGTATGCTGGGATTCTACACTAACGTGGAAGCTCCTGTGAACCTTCGTGGGAGGGTCTAGCCCATTTGCATTGCTTTTAGATCCTTCTCCAAAACGTTCCAGCCCTTCATTTAATGAAAGTTGCCTTTGCTGTTTTAAATCATCATTAACATCCTCATTGATCACTTTACTGTGTCTGTGAAAGGAGAGGTGTAGGGAATGCTCACAGACACGGGGCAAAAGGAAAGAAAAGACATGTGATAATGTGTCCTTGCCCTCAGAGCAGAGAGTTTGGAGGCTGAATGGAGACAGAGGGACAGTTTCCTCAGCAAGAGTGGTGGGATGCAGTCTAATACCTGAGGAAGATTGTGGGTTTGTCTCAAGCCTGTTTTTATTTTTGGAGGGATTGTTGCAACATCACAGATGAACAGTATTTGTCATAAAAAGGAAAACCAGGGCCAGGCACGGTGGCTCATGCCTGTAACCCTAGTACTTTGGTAGGCTGAGGCGGGAGGATTGCTTGAGCCCAGGAATTTGAGACCAGCCTAGGCAACATAGGGAGACCATGTCTCTACAAATAATTTTTTAAAAATTAGCTGGACATGATGACATGTGCCTGTGGTCTGAGCTACTTGGGAGGCTGAGTCAGGAGGATTGCTTGACCCTGGTAGGTGGAGGCTACAGTGAACTGTGATCACACCACTGTATTCTACCCTGGCTGACACAGTAGGACCCCATATCAAAAACAAACAAAAAAAGGAACAAAAGGAAAAACAGACACTATGTTCAGTTGGAATGAACATATTCTTTTACTAAGAAAAGCAAAAAATGGTTCATTGTCACTCTATAGTGATGTTCATGAGCCAAGTTAGCTGCTGTTTTATGGCCCTGGCACACAGCAAGTGCTTAGGGTAATACACACTGAGGAAATAAAGAAGTCAAGAGTTCTGTGGCAGATGCCATCCTCCATGGGGAATTGGCAGTAAGCCGACTGTACCATCTTGGCTCCCTGTCTGCCAAAGACCTTGGTCCCTGGGAGGATTCAGAGAGTGGCTTAGAGTGAGACAATGTGTGGGCTTATCTTGGGTGTGTAGACAGTGACATGTGCCTGATGACATGATATCTTATCTCCAACAAACGCAGATTCATGGTCTCCAGAGGAGGCCAAAGACACATGCCCCCTGTTCCAAAGAGTGGGTCACTTTGCCAACACTGACATCACCCCCCTCCTACATGGCAAGCTCCAGCTCTGGGTGCAGGGTGTCACCTGTTAGTCTTTCCCTTGTGTAGCACACATCACACTCACATATATATTTTCTTTTCTTTTTTGTGCATTTGTGTATGTGCACCTAGATGCCTTTCTCTTTCTTATGTGCCTGGTTCTTTGTTGACTGTTATCTCATTTCATCCTCACAATGAGCTCATGAGAGAGGTGCAGTTAGAATACTTGCTTGCCCAACACAAAAACTGAGGCCAAGGTCACTCAGCTAGTGTGTGGCAGAGTCAGGATTTGAACCCAGGCCTGCCTGCCTACGTTGCTTTAGCTCTACTGTTCTACCCTTGTGAGAATCAGAAAAGGAAAGCTAAGCAGGAAGGAAGCAGCGAGAAGAAAGCCAACAGTGACTAAGCCCCCGCGTGCTGTGTGGCAGCTTCTGAGTTCTTTAAAGGGTGAAAGTTCTTGTCTGTTTCCTCAACGTGTGGTTGACAGGCTGGACTGGACCTGTTTCCGGGGCAGCGTGGGCCCACTCCTCTCTCGCTATGAGACCCTTCCCATTTCCCAGAAATTTGCAAGAAGGACTAACCACTTGGGCAGGAAGGAAAAAGGTTAAGTACTTCTTTAGAGTTCAATCCTGGTAGTGCAGGGGAGTAAAAGCAAATTATAGAAGGAAATTGCATCTACCTGGTGATGATGTGGGTTGTATCCTTTTCTTCCTTAGACTATTGAGATCAGATTATTTAAGTAGGGATCAAGGAGAGCTATTTATAAGGCTGTTGCATCTTAGGGCAAGAGGTGACCACATCTTGAGTTGTAAATATATATGACCCTTCTGCATCATCGTTTCACAAAATAGTAATATAGGGAACATACATAAAAATGCAGAAGCTGAAAGATTTCCAAATAAAGGGCTGCAAGAAGTCTGGAAGCAGTTCTGTGCATGGGGCATCCTTGGGTCCCTCTTGGGAGGAGCTGTTGGGTAGTGAGAGGAGCATACATAGCCAGCAGGCCTCCTTGGTACAGCTGCCTGGTGTGCACCATTCCCTTACACACATGGCTGAGCTCGGCTCCCTCTGGTGATACAGACCAGATTGCTCGGCATAGCTTTATCCTGATGCAGTCAAGGGAAATTAGTCAACTGCAAGCTTGGATGATGCCACTAACAAGCTGGCTGGGATTCAGAAGAGCAGATTCTTCCACTGAGGCCATAGCACACACAGTGATGGCGAGCATGGTTTTGATTACTGCACATGTACCTCCCTGATGAGGGCAAGAACTCCCTGGTCTTCTTGACTTTTAAATCCCTTCTGCAGCCCCCGCATGTATAGACTTTTATACTAGCAAGGCAGTTTCCGGTCCGTTGCCTCACTCAATTTCTGCAGGGGCCCCCAAAGGGAGACTAGAAGGTGAATTAGTATCTTCTTATGCAAAAGATTCTGGGATCAGAGAGGCTTAGCGACTTCCCCAAGGCCACACAGTGAGTACATGGTAGAGGCAGGACTTGGACCCAAGTGACCTGGCTTCCAGCTGAAACTGTACAACCTCAGGAATCAACTTTGAGAGTGTGCATTAGGTAGAATGTCAGTGAAGTGATTCAATTTACCTGGAGAATGGAAGAATGAGAGGAAGTAAAACCAAGGTGGGAACCTCAATTAGGAAAGATTTGGGCTCTAGGTTACAGAACAGGTGAAGAATGATTGGTTCAGCTTCAGGCATCTGATGATATCATGTAAGAAGCCTGAAGGAGAGTGGCTGCAGTCTTTGGACAGTAGCTCAGCGTTATCCTCAGGGACCCACACTGGCTCCATCTTGCTGCTCTGTCTTCCTTGGTCTTTATATTCCATTCTTTGTCTTGTAACCTCATAGTTGCAAAATGACTACAGGAACTCCACACAATAACATCCCAAGTAGGAAGAAAAGAGTGGGTATAGATGAGTTTTCCCTTAATGGCAGGAAGACATTTCATTGAAACTGTCCAGCAAACTTCCCCTTACGCCATGGTCATTTGACTGCCCCTAGCTGCAAGACAGTCTATGAAAAGTTGTGTCCAACAGAGGGGAACTGGATGGCTGTGACTGGCTAAGACCTTTTGTGCTTCAGGCCTTAGAAATTGGTGTATTGTCACCCTAAACCACATCAGTCAGCCAGGGAAGTGAAGGAGAGGGGAATGGTTGTTTTCTCAGCACCTTCCAGGGTCAGTCCAAGACAGACTGAGAGCTTTGGTGGAATTTTCGTTCATATTTGAACTGTGCAGTTGCTTCTTGGATCCTGAGATGATGTCTGTTTGTTGACTAAAAGTCGTACTCCCATTTCTCAATGGCTAATTTCATAAATATATTTTTACTCCATGCCTCATTAGAGGATATTTAAGCCCTCAAACCATTGGGATAATTTTTCAAATGCTTTTATATGACTAAATTCAAAGAAGAGAGAGAGGGTGCAAGCCTGACTGATGGGGAGATCTGGAGGTTTGGGAGCCAGAGAGGATAAGTTGTGGGCATTGAGGTCCTGTGGTGAGTGGCTGTGAGGTCAGTCTGCCTGGATTTGAATCTCAACTCCGCCGCCCCCCTCCCTTACTCTCTGGAGTCTTTGGGCAATTTGATCATTTTTGCCATGCCTCAGTTTCCCTATCTGTAAAGGGGGAGTAATTGGAGGTGCTTAACCTGCAGATGAAGTTTACCTGGTGCCTAGATGCAGTAAGTGCTCAACAGTTAATTGCCAAGGTCAGTATGATCACCACCCCTGCTTGCTTAGTGAGGCTCTCTTCATGGGAAACCTGATGCATCCCAGTTGCTCTTGAACAGCTTCAGGCCTAGCCCCTTGTCAACCTGTCCCTGAGGTGTATCCAGAGTGATTTCCCAAGCTTATCTCTTTATTTCACTCACTCTCATGTTCACAGCCCTGCGTAGTCCTTGCTGACTGTGGTTTTAAAGCCCAAACTCCCTACGCCAGCTTTGCTCAAGAGCTAGCTGGGTCTGGGAGAGATGGCTCTGTTCTCTTCCCTCAGGAGCTCCAGGCCTCTTTGGCTGCTAAAGTGGATATACCATGACACTGTCATCAATCAAATGGTCCTCAGGCACCTGCTTTGGGTCCAGCCATGTAACTGCCGCAGGAAATACACTGAAGGACCAGGCATGAGCCCTAATGGTGTGGTCCCACTTTGTGGTGGGGAATCCAGGCAACAGATAATTAGAATTTACAGGGAATATATAGAAGAGGGACCTAACCTGGTGCCTAGCCTGCACCAGAGCTGCTTCCCAGAGGAGGTAGGAATGACCTGACCCAGAATGTGAACAGGAATCAGCCAGAGAGAAGAGGTGCCAGAGAGAGAACTCCAGGAAGGGATCCCAGCGTTGGAGAGCCTGATCCAATGTCTCAGAGGAGACATGTCAGAGGACAGCAGGGGAATAATGGCTGGCCAGGACAAGTTTTAGGAGAAGGTTGATGAGTGAAGATGCTAACGTGTCAGCAGGGCCAAGGGTCCAGAGCCTCGCAAAGCCCCAGGATTTCTTATCTGCACAGCAATGGGAGCTGTGAATGGGATTGACAAAAGGCAAGATGATCAGATGTGTGTTTTGGAAGGACCAGCCTCCCTGCAGGGCAGAGAAACAAGCTTGCTGAGAGAAATGAAGATAAGAATACTCACATTTTTGCTGCCTGGTTGTGAGCTTTGGGCAAAAAAAATAAAGGGCCCAATTCTGAGTATTTTGGGATTGAAGTGATGGGGGTGCTGGTGTTGGCAGTGCATGGGAAATTGTGCATGCACAGTGTCCTGACTGGTACCCATATACTCTCTCAGAGTGACCAACGAACATTAAGACTTGTTCTGTCCCCACTCATGTGTAACCGACACATGTGTCCCTTGGTTTCATGAAGCCAAAGACAGTAGCTGGAGCTGTATCCATGCAACTCTGGGATGCTCTGCAGATCCCACCTGGACCACGGGCTCATGGCTGTCGGCCATGCCCAGGGAACTGCCAGTGTTTGGAGCCAACCCCAAAGAATGGTTAGTTAACAGAGTATACCCCGAACCCTGCCATCTACCAGCACATGCTCTAGAAGTTTCTCCTTCAAACAAGAAAAGAGTAAGTGTCTGTAGCACTAGGTCATAATTGCCTAGAGGGTCACCCGTGGGAGTGGTGACCTTATGTGAAGAAATGGAGCCTGTGATTATGCCACTTTTTTGTTGTTTATATGCATATCTCCTTAATTATTAAGAAGTACCCTTAATTATTAAGGGTAATAATTAAGTACTTCTTAATTATTAAGAAGTACCCTTCAATTCCTTAACTGTTTCTTCTTGACTCTTTTCCTTTGCAGTATAACGAGGAGCTTCACTATGTGGAACCTTGCCTGAATGGAACCTTGGTGCAAGCCGACAGGACAAACAAGGAGGTAGGGGCAGCGGGGGGAGCATCACAGTCACGGCATACTCCTGTCTCCCTCATAGTGATTGTTTTACCATAAATCTGTCTTGATTAGAAAAAGAAAACTTCATCAAATGCATTGCCCTTTCATTGAGGCCCTTGGAGCCCCCATGTGTAGAATATTCTTTAAGGGGCGCAAAGAAAATCATGACACTAAAATAATTTCATTGAATTCAGAGGCTCGCTAGTTCTGAAATCCTCATACTCTAATAAACACATGCTGTGGCGTGCCTGATGCATATGTTGACACTCTTGAAAGAATATGGCTCTTGCTGAGATTTCAAAGAAAATTGAACCAGCTTGTTATTTCCCTTGTTGTCCTTCTCATGGTTGATTAAATGGTCATTGGGGCAACAGATGGGGTAACTTTTCCGATCTTAAAGGTAAGCCTTACAAGGATAGGGATGCTGTCTGCTCACTATTGTATCTTCAATGTGCTGAGCATTGCTGGTTCTGTCAATATTGCAGAGCAAAAGGAAGAGATGGTAAAGGAGAATCTTACAAAATGGAACAGAGGTTTTCCCCTCCAGTTTTGGAGCATCCTAGGAAAAAATTTCTAAAGTAGACTTCTGTAAAATAAGTCCTGTTTCCCTTAAGCCACTTTTGAATTTGTCAGATGCAACTACCACAGCTACCACCATGCCACCCCTACAGGGCCAGCCGAAATTTTCACTTGAAGGTGTTTCTGTGGCTGCAACCATGTCACACCTGACCTTATTCATAGCTGCCATTGCCCGTGTTGATTTTCTGTACCTGACACACAGAGCTGCTCTTCCCCTGGAGAATGGACCTGCGTGAGGTGGCTGGGGGCAATGGCTAAGGTAGACTTCTGTGTGGCACATTCTATGTGCTGGAGAGAATCCCCTGGCCTAAATTGTATTGGTGTTATCTTAGATGCAAGTAGTAGAAGAACTTAATTTGGGTATCGTTGAGGAAGTGAACAGCAGATGATTGGGGGAAATTCATTCCAGCTGAAATACCAAGTATAACGGAAAAAATATACCAGAGTTAATATCTGGGCTTCAATTTGAGGGGAAAGAATCACCATGATAAGCTTCCTATTTGGGAGGGAGAAACCAAGTACATTGTAGTTCAAAGAACAAGTGTAACCTGAGAATCCACATTCATGGGTAGTGTCTAGGCTAAGGTAGGAAAAGTGACTTAAGTCTATAGCCACATTTCTCTAGGGACCTTTCCCCTTTGGCCATTGTATAGGTGAAGATCTCATCCATATTCCAATAGTGTAATATTGTAATATCCTCCAGAGCCTCAAATAGGTGTTCAGTGCTGGTGCTTGCAATATTAAACAGAACAGACGCTTAAATGATCAAAGCCTTTCTTCAGATTGCTTCCCAGAGGAACAAAGGACAGTGTGATCTTTGGAAACAGAAAGTTTTATGAAGGAAAAAAAGTGATGAGAGGAAATGGTCTACAAAATTGTTTTAAATTGCCTTTGAATTTATGGATATTGAAGACTGGAATACTTTTGAATATAAAAGCTAATCTGGACTTTTTATTCTGCCAGTATGGAGTAACCATATTCCAATGAGGTCCTCACCTTTATAACTAAGAAGCCCTGGGTGTAGCACAGCATACAAGTATAGGTTGAGTATTCCTTATCTAAAATGGTTGGGACTAGAAGTGTTTATGATTTTTCAGATTTTGGAATATTTGCATTATACCTACTGGTTGGGCATCCCTAATCTGAAAATCTGAAATCCAAAATGCTCCAGTGAGCATTTCCTTTGGGTATGACCTTTGAGCATTATGTTGGTGCTTAAAGAGTTTCGGATTTTGGAGAATTGCATATTTTGGATTCTGGATGTTTGAATTAGAAAGGCTTAATCTGTATGAGAAGACTTGAAAAGGAGAAAGTGAAATGTCTAGGGGCTTTGGGCCTTAAAGACAAAAGGGAAGTTCCCTGATTTTCCTGTTTGACTCCTATATATCATGAACAGAGCATTCCAGAATCTTCTCACTTGGACCAACAATAGGCACAGATTTAAAAAAAA
>NW_016107323.1:11705872-11770004 GCF_001604975.1 Cebus imitator
AAAAAAGGCCAGGCACCATGACTCACACCTGTGATCCCAACACTTTGAGAGGCCGAGATGGGCAGATCATGAGGTCAGGAGTTCAAGACCAGCCTGACCAACATGGTGAAACCCAGTCCCTACTAAAAATACAAAAATTAGCCAGGCATGGTAGCACATGACTGTAATCCTAGCTACTTAGGAGGCTGAGGCAGGACAGTCACTTAAACCCAGGAGGCAGAGGTTGCAGTGAGCTGAGATCATGCCACTGCACTCCAGCCTGGGTGACAGAGCGAGACTCCATCTCAAAAAAAATAAATAAAAATAAAAATTAAATTAAAAAGAAGAAAACAAAAAACTCCAGGAAATCTTTTTCCTTCTAGCCAGAGGACCACAGAATACCTTTGTAATTACATTTTTTCTATTCCAGCAAAACATCAACGTAACAACCAATCCTACATAGTGTCAGTGGGGCCAAACAAGACATTGATGTTTTGCCCTACCTGTACTCCCTTGGCCCTTGGGCTATCCTTCACAGAGAATGACTGCTAAGAGAAAAGATGAAATCAGATCCAGAGTCTCATAATATAAAATCCATAATGTCTAGAATGCAATTAAAAAGCCCATTTTTATTCCAAGAACCAGGACAATAACAACATGAATGAGAAAAAACAATCAACAGAAGCCAATATTTATATGGATTGGATGTTGGAATTACAAAATTGTTTTAACAAGCAATTAGATATTCTTTTGCAACAATTGAAAAAGTAGAAAATCTCCCAAAGAAGAAGTTATAAAATAGAGCCAAATGGAAATTGTTGAACTAAAAAATGTGACCACCAAGTAAAAGCTCACTGATCAGCTCAACAGAGTGAAGAAGATGGCAGATAAAATTAATGAACTTCAGGATAGATCAATAGAAATAACCAAGTTGAACAACAGAGAGAAAATAGACTGGAACAAAATGAACAGTCTCAGGGACATGTAGGAGAATAAGAAAAAAGTAACATTCATTACATTGAAGTCATAGGAGAGGAGAAAGAGAATGGGACTGAAGCGGCATTTAAAGATGTATTGGCTGGAAACTCCCCCAAACTGGGTGAAAGGCATAAGCATACATATTCAAGAGGTTATGCAAACTGCAAATAGAATAAACTGTGTAAATCCATGCCAAGACATATCATGAATATAACTAGACAAGAAAAAGTCTTGAAACAGCCAGAGAGAAAGGACACATTGCTTATATAGAATGCCAATTTGAATTACATAGATTTCTCACATGAAATCATGAAGATCAGAAGGAAGTAGCATAGCATTTTTCAAATAATGATAGACAAGAACTGCCAACTTAGGATTCTATATCCAGTGAAAATCTCCATCAGGAACAAAGAAGAAATAAAGGCCTTCTCAGTGGAAGGAAAACTGTAAAACTGTTGCCTGCAAGCCTACCCTTAAATAATGTCCAAAGGGAATTCTCTAAACAGAAAGGAAATAACAAAAGAAAGCTCGGAACTTCAGAAAGGAGAGAAGAACATTGGAGTGAGTGAGAAAAGTAGAATTAGAGTATCCTAGTTCCCAGGCAATTCTTAAATTATGTTTCATGGTTGAAGCAAAACTATAACACCATCTGAAATGATATCCAATGTTTATGGATGGAATACTTAAGACAATTTAATTTTAAAAGTGTGAAGGCTAAAGGGACCTAAATAGAAGGTTTCTATACTTCACTAGAAATGGTAGATACTGATATGAGTAGACAGTAATAAATGACATATTTATATCATAATGCCTAGAGCAACCAATAAGAAAACAATCAAGTTATTCTTTAAAAGTAACTCATAGGAAGATAAGAAATGAGAAACAGAGGAATTAGAAAGAGGATGAATAGAAAGAGGAAAAAAATTAATTGGCAGACTCAAGTCCTCATACATCATTAATCACCTTATATATTAGTCCGTTCTCACTCCAGTAATAAAGACATACCTGAGACTGGGTAATTTATAAAGAAAAAGAGGTTTAATGGGCCCAAGTTCCATATAGCTGGGGAGGCCTCACAATCATGGCAGAAGGCAAAGGAAAAGCAAAGCCACATCTTACATGGTGGCAGGCAAGAGAGCACGTGCAGGGAAACTGCCCTTTATAAAACCATCAGATCTCATGAGACTTGTTCACTATCACAAGAACAGCATGGGAAAAACCCGCCTTCATGATTCAGTTATCTCCCACCAAGTCCCTCCAGTGATACGTGGGGATTACAGGAGCTGCAATTCAAGATAATATTTGGGTGGGACATAGCCAAACCATATCACCTGAAATTTAAGTGTTCTGAAGACCACCAATGTAAAGGCAGAGATTGTTTGAGTGGATTAAAAAAAACACAAACATGATCCAATCAAATGATCATATGCTGACTGTAAGTAACTCACTTGAAATACGATGACAGATATGTTGAAAGTAAAAAGATGGAAAAAAATACATACCATGCTAACATTATTTTTAAAGTAGGAGTGATTATATGAGTATCATATAAAGTCTCTTCAGGGCTTTACTGGAGACTTAGAAAGGGATATTTCATAATGATGAAATATCAAAGAAAATTACTAGAGACTTAGAAACGGATATTTTATAATCATAAAAGGATCACTCCCATAGAAAAATCATTACAATCCTAAGTGTGTTTGGACCAAAATACACAGTTTCAAAATACACAAAGCAGAAACTGTTAGAGCTGAGGATAGAAATAGACAGATTTCCAATTATAATTGAAGGCTTGTATATTCCACAGTCACCAGTTGATAGGCTACTGTACAAAAAGTCAGCAAGAGTATAGAAGAATTGAACACCACCATCAACCAATGAGATTGAAATGACATTTATAGAGCACTCTATCTAAATAACAGCAGAATATTCTTCTTAAACGCCCATGGAACATTAAGCAAGATAAAACATATTCTGGGTCATAATAGAAACCTTAAAAATTTTAAATCTTTAAAATTGTAGAATATAATTTCTGATGACAATGGACTACAACAGGAAATCTATAACAGAAAGACAGCAGAAAAATCCCCAAACACTTAGAAATTGAAAAGTATACTACTAAAAAGTACATGGGTCAAAGAGGAAATCTTAAAGGAAATCTTTAAAATATAAAAATCTGACTGAAAACAAAGACTACATATCAAAAGATGTGGAACTAAGCGCTAGCAATGTTGGGAGAGACATTTATAGTACTATATACTTACATATTTAAGTTCTGTAATCATTGAAATTTCTACCTCAAGAAATTAATGAAAGGAGTACAAAATAAAACCAAAGCAAGCAGAACAGACAGAATAATAAAGAGCAAAAGTCAATTAAGTTGAAATAGGAAATCAGTAGAGAAAAATCAGTGACACCAAAAGCTGGTTCTTGACATATAAATTAATACAATTGATAAACCTCTAGCAAGACTGATAAAAATAAAAAGAGAGGGCTGGGTACAGTGGCTGACACCTGAAATTCTAGCACTTTGAGAGGCTGAAATGGGCAGATCACCAGGTCAAGAGATTGAGACCATCCTGGCCAACATGGTGAAACCTTGTCTCTACTAAAAACACAAAAATTGGCTGGGTGTGGTGGGATGTGCCTGAAGTCCCAGCTACTCGGGAAATTGAGGCAGGAGAATTGCCTGAACCCAGGAGGCGGAGGTTGCAGTGAGCTGAGATCATGTCACTGTACTCCAGCATGGGTGACAGAGCGAGACTCCATCTCAAAAATAATAAAATAAAAAGAGAGTAGACAAATCACCAATATCCAGAATGAAACAAGAGATACCAGTACTGAGCCTGCCATCATTGAAAGGATAATAAAATACTATTATAAACAGCTTTACACTCATGAATTAATGACTTAGAAAAAAATTGATCAAATCCTTAAAACCACAAACTATCAAAATCCAACCAAGATGAAATAGATAGCTAGAATAATCCCATAACTATTAAATAAATTGAATTGATAATTTAATTCCCACCCCCCAAAAAAACATTTTCAGGTCTGGGTGCTTGCACTGGAAAATTCTACCAAACATTTAAAGAAGAATTAATATCAATTTTACATAATCTCTTCCAGAAAAACAGAAGAGTAAGGAAATCTTCAGCTCATTTTATGAGGCTAGCATTTCCCTGACAAACCAAAGACAGTGCAGAAAAAGAACAATATTTCTCATGAACTTACATGTAAGAATTCTCAACAAAATTTTAGCACGTTAAACCCATTGATGTATATAAAAAATAATATGCTACCTCTAAGTAGGATTATTTTAGATATGCAAAGCCTATCTAATATCCATGTCAAATCAATCAGTGTAATCTACTGCATCAGTAGGTTGAAAATGACAACTCATATGATCCTATCAATTGACTCAGAAAAAGGATTTGATTAAAAAAAATTTATAATAAAAAAAAAAAAAAAGCAAAACCTCTCAGTGCATTGGGAATGGGAAGTAACTTCTCCAGATTGATAAAGACCACCTACAGAAACCTGTAGCTAACATCAAACTTAATAGTGAAAGTTTGAAAGCTTTTCCTCTTAAGATCAAGAACAGGTAAGGATGTCCACAGACTCACTCTTATTCAACAAAGTATAAGTTTTAGTCAGGCTGAGAAAAGAAATAAAAGGCATATGGGTTACAAGGGAAGAAATAAAACTTCAAATTTTCAGATAGCCTGATTGTGTACACAGGAAATCTCAAAGAATCTGCAAAAAAACAAACAACAAACAAACAAAACTCCTAGAACTAATAAGAGAACTCAGTAAGGTCACATATACAGGATCAACACACACAAAAAATCCTATTTCTATATACTAACACTAACAATGAACCTATGGTAACTGAATTTTAAAACATAATACAATTTATAATTGTTCCAAATAAATAGACCTAGCAAAACATGTATATATAGGCTATATTTTCTGAAAATTACAAAATGCTGATGAAGGAAATCAAAGAACACCTAAATAGATGGAGAGACTTACTATGTTCATAAATAAGAAGTCTCCACAGGGTAAAGATGTCATTTCTCTTCAAACTGATATGTAGGTTTAATGTAATTCCTACAGAAATATCTGCAAAATTTCTGTAGACATGGACAAGAATATTCTAGGAAGACACAGTCCCTAGAATAGTAAGATGATCTTAAAAGAAGAGAAATACACATATAGATTAATGGAAAAGAATAGAGAACACAGACATATACCCACATAAATACGCCCAATTGATTTTAGACAAAGGTGCAGAAACAATTCAGTGGAGGAAGGATAACACTTTCTTGAAATGACAAGTTTAATAGAAGTAGAGAACAGATTAGTGGTTAGGCATGGGAGTGGGGAGAGGGCAATGTGATTATAAAAGAGTAACATCGGGCCGGGCGCGGTGGCTCACGCCTGTAATCCCAGCACTTTGGGAGGCTGAGGCGGGTGGATCACAAGGTCAAGAGATCGAGACCATCCTGGTCAACATGGTGAAACCCCGTCTCTACTAAAAATACAAAAAATCAGCTGGGCATGGTGGCGTGTGCCTGTAATCCCAGCTACTCAGGAGGCTGAGGCAGGAGAATTGCCTGAACCCAGGAGGCGGAGGCTGCAGTGAGCCGAGATCGCGCCCTTGCACTCCAGCCTGGGTAACAAGAGCGAAACTCTGTCTCAAAAAAAAAAAAAAAAAAAAGAGTAACATGAGGACTGTTCTGTGTCTTGACCATAGCAGTGTCCTTTATGATATTATGCTGTAGTTTATAACATCATTGAAAAATGCTGGGTAAAGAATGTGTGACATTTCTCTTTATTATTATTATTTTATTTGTAAGAGATGGGGTCTTGCTGTGTTGCTCAGGTTCGTCTCAAACTCCTGAGCTCAAGCGATCCTGCCATCTCCACCTCCCAAAGTGCTGGGATTACAGGCGTGGGCCACCATGCTTGGCCTCTTTATTATTTCTTACAGTTACATGTGGACCTATGATTACCTCAAAATAAAAAGTGCAGTTGAAAAATAATCTGAAGTAGGTGAGGAATTCTTGAAGAGAGGCTTTATTAAGTTGGTGTGAACAGTCGTATAATGCATGTTAGGTTGCTTTACTTATTAAAAAAAGTACTGATTGTGGTTCACTTTTTAATGACAGGAAGTTTTGATGTTCTTACCTTATGGATCTTTTCATTTGGAGAAAAACTTAGACGACAAAGCATTTACTTTTTATTAGTATCTGGGGATATGTTTAAATAATGCTGAACTTTATTGCTTAATTTGAACCAGTTTCCATTTTTATCATAAATTCAGGGTTAGGCCATGTTCATTCAGGACTTAACGACATGTGACAGATAGTAGCAAGTTCATGAAAAGCAAACTGGAAATTTATATCAGCTTCCCAGCACCAAATTACTGGGGTGGAAAAGTCTGCACTCCAAACCTTAGACTGGATGTCAGGAGTCATCCCCTCTCCCCAGCTATCTCCTCTAAGTGTCTTCTGTGAATTCTGATTCGTTTTGCTAAATCAGGTGCCCATTCTGGAGCCATGACTGAATCTCAAGGGATGGGGCAGCCTAGTCAGCAGCCGGGCTCGGATGCCTATACCCATGGCTAAGAGACAGGCCTCTGCTGGGCAGACTTGCCTGATTTTCCAAAAGGAAAATGCTCTGGGCAACCATGCCAGTTCCTATGAGGTAGATGTTCCATAGACGTATGAATGAATGAATGAATGAATGAATGAGTAGATGAGCCACCTGGGAAAGGATTGTGGTTGAAAAAAGTTGTTTTTTTTTTTTTTTCACATGACTATAACATCCACAAAACATTGAAAACAAAAGCATCAAACTCATTACATTTTAATATAATCAGGGCCATCAGAATGAGATTGTGGGTGAAATTATATGAGTCCAGGGTTGGCAGTTCTCACTGTCTATTTCTGGCTAAACAGTCTGAATGGAGCTTTGAGGCCATTTTCTCACATTCTTTGTGTGATGGGGATGGAGGATTATGACCTTCTGTGTAAACCTGTGTAGAACTGGCAGTGTGATCATCGATGCTAATCTTCTGTCCTCTGAGTTAAATGAGTCTGACTAGAATGTGCAAAATCCTTTGGGGTGTTTCATTCTTTAGTCAAAATATTCATGTGCATCCTGACAAGTTCTTATGACAGCCAAATACCCAAGATTCTTTTCTGCCCATGCCTTTCATCTTAGGACTGTTTCCTTGGTGGCCACTGCAGTGTTACTTCAAGTTAATGAAAGGGCATGAAGGGGCTTCTAGAAGGTGACAGCTAGGATTATGATGTTGTGCACTGACAGCCAATTCTGGTTTCATAGTACTCAGGCAACCCCCTGAAAAGTCAGAAGTAGATCATAGGTCATTTAAATTATAACAGCCTTTGATAAACTCCATTTAAAAATTTTGAGAGAGTGAGAGGATCTCAGTGAGTCTTAAAACAGAGGAAAAGATTAGTGTAAAAGTACTGGCCTTGATCAAACTGAGTTGTCCTGGATCATAGATTTTCTGAGATTTTGTTTGAAATAGCCCACAACACACCATCCTTGAACAAGTAGTCTTAAAGTTTGGTTAGGTTTTTGGTTTTGTCTTTTAAAGGTATTGTTTACTGTCCAGAGAGAGTTTTGCTTTGCTGTTTTATGTACCAAATAACTGATTTTTTTTTTCCTTTAAGGAAAAAGAAACCATGACAAATTGGGTGAGCCTGGAGTTCAAATATAGAATTTAAATGAGTAAACTCTCATCCTAATCTACTTCAGACCTTCTGAACCGTTCATCAGACCTTAAAATGAACCTCCTGTGGTCTCTCTTAGGGGAGTGCAGGGGAAGGGAGGGAGGAAGGGGAGTGATATGGTTTTTCTCTGGTTTTATAATGAAGATGTCCTGAAATCCACTGAATTTCATGGCTCTGTTTAAGATTCATTTGCAAATATTTGTTGCAAAAGCAACCCATCTTAGAAACCCATTTAACTCTCATCTTTGGCAGTTTTGATCTTTTCCTGTGGGATCAGAAGTCACTAAAACCCCATAAACTAACAAAAGTACACATCAGAGTTGCTGGATTTTCCCCAGTACTTTCCTTTCAGCCTGAGATTTGTCAAAGGAGGCACCCTGGATTCTAAAACTTCCTACCACCTGTGGCCTTAAAGGCATAGAATGTACAGTTTGTGAGTGATACTGGGGTGAGGCATATGTTATACATCATAAGCAGAAAGTAGCCCTTCTGCACATAGGCAGATGTTGCCTGCTCAAACACCTACGGAGATGAAGTTTGTAGAGAGAACAAATACCCATTTTATTCCATTCAGAACTAATAAAAGATAATAAGAATTGCACTGCTTTTTAAATGTCATGAGTACATTAAAAGTAACTTACACAGAAAAAAAATTGAGAACAACCTACATGTAAATAAATTCTAGATCCAGTATAATTTAACATAATACAGCTCTAAATTACATGAATAAACTAGGTTTATATATTGCTACGAAAGAGTAATAATGGTATATGGTTAGATAAAGAAACAAATGTAAGTTTCAGAATAGTATGATTCATAGCTTCTATTTTGTTTGCTGAAAGAGAGAAAGGAAGGAAGGAGGAGAAGAGGGGAGGAGAGGAGAAGAAAGAAGGGAGGGAGGAAAGAATGAAGGAATAGAGGGAGGGAAGGAAGGTGAAGATTCAGAAGGTACACTGGATGTATTTCTGCACTTTTATAATGTCCTTACACTGAGCCCCAAATCCTTTCACAATCAAAAATACAATATTTTAAGTAAGTATTTTCCTAATATTGAAATTAATAAAAGTATTTAAAAGAAACAATTTCTGTGGGTCTGTAAATACCGGTTGTTTTCCTGTGATCGTGAGGATATAACTTCTGCTGATTTCCAGATAGGTTTCTTGCTTTGCACATGAGCTGATTTGTGCTTATTCCTTGATAAGCACAGGCAAGAGATACAGCTAAATTTTAAATCCATATCACCTTACTGATTTAAATAAATTAGAATGCAGCTCTCTTACAGTGATTCAAGTGATGCATAATGCAAAATAGTTCCTAATTCTTGTGTAGTAGCTTTGTAGAGTTAAGGCTACCCAAATGATCTAGGGACTGTTTCTTTGCAAGATGTAGTGCAGAAACTATGCTCAATTATCTTTTTATATTATACTGTATATTTATATCAATTTGATGAAATTAATTTGCTTGAATATAGCCAGGATACTACTGGGCAACTATCAAGATTAGCCAGTATATACCAATAAATTGTTTGAGTTAAAACCATTAATATGATACAAACATTTTTCATTAATCTCCAGTTCGTTATAGTGTGCTAATTGTGAATTCCTTGTATGAGCCTAGATAAGATGTTAGCAACATTTTTTGTTAAGGGCCTGATAGTAAATATTCTAGGCTATGTGGGCCACATGGTTTCAGCTATAACTACTCAGCTTTACAATTGTAGCATGAAAGCAGCCGTGGGTAATATGTAAATGAGTGGACATGGCTATGTTACAATAAAACTTTATTTAGAATAATAGGTGGCAGGCAAAATATGGCCCATGAGTCTTAGCTTGCCAGTCCCTGATCTAGACTTTGGACAAGACTAGAAGGAGAAGTCTATTATTAAATAGATAACATGCATTAGCATCAGGTTAAAATTTTTCTGAAAGGTGAACATGGGAATTGGTAGTTGAGAGCATGACTAGATTGGGTAATATTCCTTTACTCTTCTCATTTCAACTCTTTTGGCAAATGAGGGTTTGGGCTGGATCTTTCCTTAGACTGTCTTTCTACCTTGAATAAACTTAGCACTTAACCAATTTCTGATTTCTCTGTTCATCAGTATTTAACTGGAGGGCAAGAAGACTTGAATATATGTTGTAAATAGAGGTAGATATAAGAAATAATATCAATATTTCTTATTGATATTATATAGTATTTTGCAATTTTAGAAAATACTTCTTGTTGGATTCTCATTCCCAACTTTTACACCTGGGGTCCTGGGCCCAAATGTATTTGTCACCTGAGTTGAGAGATGACTGGATAGACAGAGAAGCTGAGAGAGCTTAAGAGACACATGCAGGCATACACAATCAGTAAGTGCACAACCACATCATGAGTACTCACCTGAAGACTTCAAATACTGCTCTATTATCTTCACTATCTGAGCAGATAGAGTTACCTTTCTGGCATAGTTCAACCCTATGTCATTCTTCTAAAGTCTTGTCCTGTAGAGCAAATTCTAATTCAGATTTATGTTTCAAAAGAGTATCATTGAATATGGTGTATTGGGGCATTTATGTGTATCCTTACGGAGCTGTGGTACTCACCTTAGTAGAAAGAACACAACTGCTTGTTTGTATGAAGTGTAAAGTGAAGAACAATACAGTAATTAGTTTGTCATTTATTTCTATGCATCTGGGAATCTCTTGAGGTTGTTTTATCTTGGAATTCTCTGTGGCTGTATGTGGATTGGTCTGCTGAAAGTTCTATGTGCGTGGTGTGTATGTGTGTGTGAGGTTGTGGATGTGGATGGGTGTCCATCCTTCTTGGTTTTGACATTTAGCCAAGGAGACTAATCAAGTGAAAAGCTGGCTTACTGTTGCCTGGCAGTGACCTGGTGGTTGTGCCCCTTCCGCTTCTCCCTAGTTCCTACCAAGGAGATGCTGTGGAGACTGACACTGCTGCTTGCAAACCTTGTCCTCTGGTTTCCCTGCTTTCAGTGCCCGTGCCTTGCTTTGCCTCTGACAACTGCCTAAGTCCCAGCAGCACCCCATGCCTCACCCGAGCATCCTGTCAACCACACAGCCTGCCCTCTTCCTGCAGCTTCTTCTCTGGCACCCTGTGTTGATATTAGTTTTGTGGAACTTTGGGATAGCACTGGTGAAACAGAGGTAGATACAAGAAAATATCAACAATAAATATAGCACTAAAACTGATTTGATTGATTTGAAATGATCAAATCCTGAGACTCGGGGGAGTTGTATATTCCTAGACACACTTATACCTTATCATAAATGTTCACACCTCACATACCCAGAACTCACCCATCCATTCACTACTTATGCTACCACTGAGGAGCAAAGCCATTTACTCTATATAGAGCCCCTGGAGCCCTCACTCAGAGCCCATTTACTCTTACTTGGCACACAATTTTAAACAATTTGGCTATTAACTATGAAGGAAAAGCAATTGGATGGGGAGGGAGAGGGAAGAAGCAGCATCCAGAGACAGCTTTCTCTTTTAGCACTCCTCATCCCAGGAATGGTGCCACCATGGACTCAGATGCCAAAACCTACACCTACAAGCCATTTCAGGTCCCTCCTTCAGTCTCTAAGTCTTGATTCTGCCTCCCCAGTAATCTCTGGTCTCTCCCACATCTCTAGTCTAGCTGGCCCTCCACAGTTACTGTCATCACTGTCTCCCCCAGAATCTCAGCACTGGCCCCGGTGTGGTTCCCTTCTGCTGGTCCTGACCTCCAGTGCATGTGCTTCCACATGAGGCAGGGAGGTCTGGGGAAGCACCGCTGTTCAAAGGACTTCCCTGCTTGCATTTCATCACCTTTCCCTTGTTGTTAGCACAATGGCAAACTCCCTGTTAGTACCTAGAAGGGGATACATCCCTGTTTGCTCAGTGGTTAGTCCCCATAAGTGTGGGCTGTCAAGACTAGTTAGTAAAAGCACTGCCTTTCACTCTCAGAAGCATCCCCACTTGGATGGTTGGATCTATGCCTTTGGCCTGTGTGTTCTCATCTCTTGCCAGTATGACCTCCTCCCACCCTGCTCTCCACCAGCTTTCTCTCTTCATCTTTCCTGATCCAGCCAAATCAAAATTGCTCTATTCTTGACTTCACCATGCACCCTCTTAAAACCAAGCCATTGCATGTGTCCTTTTCCCCTGTCTGGAACACACTATTTCCCTCCTTCCTGTTCTCCCACACCTCTGCTTCACCTGATTAACTCTTTTTCATCTTCTGATCTCAGATAAAATAACATTTCCTTTAGAAAACCTTCCCACCTGACAAGGGGCTCCGTGGCCCCTGTGATATTCCCATGAGGGCACATATGACCTGATTTCTCATTGCCCTCCCACAGGCAGGCATCTTGTGGACAACATTGTGGTCACCACTGTGTCTGTGGCACACAGCATAGGACCAGGCTGCCATAAACAGCACTGAATGAAGGAAGAAAGAAGCACATCCCCGCCAGTCAGTCTCCTGGCCAACCTCATCCCCTACTGAAGTTTTCCCTTTCCACCTGAGATGAAATCTCATCTTCTTTCATTAGGGTGAGGCCTTGCCGCCTCTCGTTCTGCTAGCCAGTGCATGCTCTTTTCTTACTCTGGGCACCCCACACCCATTCCCACCTCCTTAGGGCCTCAGCGTCTTGTTCAGGTCTCAGCTGCAAGGTCATCTTCCCTGTCTCCCTTTCTCCATATCACCTTGCCCTAATTCTTGGGAGCACTTATAACAGGCATTTCGTTCTCCCCCCCCCCACCACTTGTTCCTTTACCGCTCTCTCCTACCCACACCCCAACCTGAAAGTCTCAATGGGTATTTGTACTCTGTGTTTTCTCTGCTGCATCTGTTAAAAGGGTGTCTAGCCCATTGAATGGGCCTAAGTATTACTGACTACATAGGTGAGTAAATGGATAAGGGAATATTAGATTTCTTGTCCTTCTGTAGTTTAAAATGGTCTTGAGGGTAAAAGGAAGAGTGAGGGGTGGGAAAACTGTCAGCTGAAAGAATAGGAGCTCATAGTCTGGTGTTTGGGGAACAGGTGAAAAATGAAACTGTAGATAAAACAACCAAGAAAACTCAGAACTTTAGATCCCGGGCTGTCGAGGGTTTTGCTGTGTTATAGCAACACACATATCTCCCATTGCAGTTACTATTCAGCATGACCATTTTTAGTCTTTGTGGTGAATTTAAATTCTCATTAATTAAAATCTCTCATTTAAATTAAATTTTCTCTGTTTTGGTGGGAGAAGCCAATTTTAGAAATGGAAATGCCTAATGGTTAAGATTTCACTTACTACAGCTTTGAGTCCTAGCCATGGTGACTAGCCAAGGGCACTGGTTGTGTTGCATCACACCCCTGTGAGCTGCCTTTTCCCATCCATAGAACGAGGATCAATACTACCTTGGGGCCGGGTGCAGTGGATCACGCCTTTGGGGGGGCTGAGGCGATTGGATCACTTGAGGTTAGGAGTTTGAGACCAGCCTGGCCAACATGATATAACCTTGTCTCTACTTAAAAAAAATTAGCCAGGCCTGGTGGTGCATGTTTGTACTTCCAGCTACTTGGGAGGCTGAAGCAGGAGAGTCGCTTGAACCTGGGAGGCAGAGGTTGCAGTGAGCCAAGATCACGATACTGCCCTCCAGCCTGGGCAACAGAGTGAGATTCCATCTCAAAAAAAAAAAAAAAAAATACTACTTTGGCGTCAGATATATGTCCCATGGGGCTCTGTTATTAAACGGGATGACAGCTTTTAGAACGTTTTCCCCAGTGCCCAGCATTTTAACAAATGTGATTATTTGCTTAGTAATAATGATGATTAATGCTTTATTGAGAGGCATTTACATCCCAGATGGCTCACATGCAGAAAGACAGAGGATGTAAAGGATACAGTGCAGTATCAGAACAAGCTTTTTCCCAGGGTCTCTCTCCCAGGAAGACAAGTCCTTCTGTATGAAGTTCTTGTGTGTATACCTTACAACCAAGTCCTCTACCTTTTGACGTTTTTTAATGGAAACACCCAAACCGCTAAGTTAGAATATCCTGTTCATGATCACAAGTCTTGGAGATTTTAGAACTTGGCACATAAACAGGTCCACACTTTGATTCACTCATGTGTCCTTGGCCATCGGTCAACATAGTCTCTGGGTAAAATGTGACGAAATTACCCAGAGTAGCTGGATCAGTCTGCACACCACTCCAGAGACATGTTAGCAAAACCATTTGTGAAGCTCTGGGTTTTTGTGGCCAGCAACTGATGTCCAAAGGATTCTGGTTTTACACTAAAATTGATGTTATTTTTATGTCAGGTGACAATGATAGGAAGATATGAAAGAAAATGCAACTAGCGAGATGTCCCACCGTGCGTTTTAAAACTGTGCCCTATTGAGTTGCTTGCAGGTGTGGCCCCCTTGGCTGTTCTATTTGTAACTGACTGGAACATTGTGAATGTGACCAAGACAATGGGAGCACAGTCAGGCCATCCCCTCACACTCAGGTTGCCACTCCTGACTTTCCAAAGCCTCATCTTATCTTGCCTTTCATTTGTTCATCACATACTCTGTGGGAGAGGAAATCAAACCCTTGGATCTTATATTCTATAATAGACAAAATGAATCCAGAATGACTTGCTCAGAATAAAAAGCTCTTCAGAGGAACCATATTAAATTGCTCTTTTTGTAGATCAAATAATGGTCAATTTTGTGTGAATACAGCCTGACAGCTCAGTGTTTCCGTTAGATGCTGCTGTGGCCAGGCCTTTATTGGACAGTGACCTCAGGTGTAACACATTAACCCACACGCTCCCCAGTTTGTATTGTGAATTCCACTAATAGGGAGCTGAGCATGAGCATACATGAGTTTCTGTTTTTTCTTCCCGGTGCTTCAAGTAAATAAATAAAATAAGGGAGGGGGGAACACCCCTGGTAGCCAGAACAATGGGCTTGCACATACAGATTACCCCTCAATGTGAGAAAAGCGTCCTTGTTTCCTGCCTTCTAACTTTAATTATTTCTGCTGGATTAAACTGTTGCTTTTGCCAAAACTGGTTAAAATGAGCTTTGAGAAATCACTGAAGCTTTTAGTGCCACGTGGCTTCACTCTGTGTATGTTCCTTAGGTCTGGGTCTCAGTGCCAGGACATCTGAGCCCGCCACGGACAGGGGCAGAGCTTTGGGGCAGAAGATGGGTAGCTGCCAGGGTCTCTGCCTCAGCTGTGAGCCTGGGGAAGACCATCCAGATGCCAGGCCCTGTGTCCTGCTGACCAAGGGCCCAGGCGGCATAAGTTTGCTGGCACAGCCTGTGCACGGCCCAGAGTTTTCATTTCATCCCCTGAAACCCTTTCGGACTGGAGGTTGGAGCTGAAGGCATTTCCCAGGAAGAAGCTCTTGTCTTGCCAGAACCTAGCCAGTTTTGTGGTTTCAAGCAGTGTTTGACACACCTTTGCGGGGTTGGGGGAGATGAAATGGCTTGGGTAGGAGGTCCGAAAAATCATGGACGGACCCTTCTGCAGCTTTGCTCCCACCTGCCTAAACTTTCTGAGTTTCCCTTACTCTGTTTGGGTCATGTTGCTAATTCAGGAGCAGTCTCTTCTCCATTAAATTCATCCACTGCACAGGGCAGAAGGTGTTTCTGCTTGTGTAACTGCCACTTTCTTATCCTTAGAGGGAGAAGGTGATCCTCCATTGGTAACAGTTAAAAGATTAGCCTTAAGTCTAGCAGCTTTCTTGGGTATTTGCTACAAACCCTTGCTGGGTCAAGCTGGATTGACCTCATTGAACAACCAGCTGGGTCTTGCAGGGGAACATGAAGCACAGATCAGTACACCCCGGTTGGAGCTGAGTTCTCATTAGCATTCCACTCGGGGGTCAGGAGCCGAGTTACTGGCTTCTCCTCAAGGACCACTTTGGGGATCTGCAGATTGCTGAGTAACCAAGATAATGTGGTGTGCTGTGAGGCATTGAGGGAGCCGACTTACAAATCACGCCTCCTGCTGTACTTGCTTCTGGCTTTTCTTCCTCCCCAGTTGTGATGAGCCTCCTGTGCTCTGGCTTCATTGTGTGAGTGTCTAATGACCCGGGAGTGGAAGCTGTGGGTCTCAGAGGGAGCAAACATTTCACCAGTACAGCGGACCTAGCTCCTAGAGCCATCCCTGTCATCACGCTCCTTGAATCTGCACTTGATCTCCTTGCCCAGATATTTCTTCACTTTTGACTCACTTTCATAGATACCAGTTTTTGTGTGTGTGTGTGTATGTGTGTGATGTTCAGATCATGTGCCCAAAGACTTGCAGGCAGAATTGTGAGATCCAGAGTGACTAACCAAGGCCATACTCTTGCCATATTTCCACTGTTAGACACACTGTGCTGGATAAGACTGGTCGACATTTGACTATGCGTGTTGACTTACTTACTTTCCGAAATCCCATTCTGGTCATCAAGGTAGTGGATAACCAAAACTTGGCTGACAATCTTATGGACAACACTGCTTTGTTTTGGTTTTCTTTGTAGAGACAGGGTCTCCCTGTGTCATTCAGGCTGGGGTGCCATGGCAGGATCATAGCTCACTGCAGATTCAAATTCCTGGTCTCAAGGGATCCTCCTGCCTCAGTCTCCTGAGTAGCTATGGCTACAGGTGTTTGCCATCACTTCAGGCTAATTTTTGAATTTTTTATAGAAATGGGGTCTTGCTATATTACCCAAGCTGGTCTCTAACTCCTGGGCTCAAGTGATCCTCCTGTCTCAGCCGCCCTAAGTGCTGGGGTTACAGGCATGAGCCACCATGCCCTGGACAAGGTTTTAAAAAGTGTAATTCCTGGGCCTGCCCAAAGCCTGCTGGATCAGGACCTCTCAGCCTAGAGGCCTAGGATGTTTTTAACAAGCTTCCAAGGGAGTCAGTCTGTTGCACTCTGTCCACCAACATACTATTAGACACCACTAGGATCTAGCACAGCCCCAAATCTCATACTCCAGTCACCTGTAAGAAACTCTAGCAATTCTGCTTGGGTTTGTTTGAATGTCATTACATGAAATTTCATGAGCATGCGCTTCCGGAGTCTGATTTAAATGTTTGACTCACTTTTGGAGTTAAAATATTAAATATTTTCATGGTATGAGATGCCTTCTAAAATGTTTATTTTTTCCTGATATTTAAAACTGGATAATTTTAATAGCTACCACATCATACTAATAGTTGTGAAGGACTCTGTGCTCAGTTGCCAGTGAAAGAAAAAAATACAGTTTTCTTATTTGAGCCTTTAAGGATACTGGGAAGTAAAACCAGGCATTGATAAACACTGGTAGGCATTTTTGTGGAGAAAAAAGTCCATAAATGTACACAGTCCTCCACCATAGTGCCTGGTTCCTATCCCTGTGTCTGCACCAAGCCACAGTTGCCATCAGGACTGGCTACATAATTTTCAAGATCCAGTACAAAATAAAAATGCAGGGCTTTTTGTTCAAAAATTATTATGAGCATCAGGATGGACTACAGCAAGGCCAGTCATGGTGGCTCATGCCTATAATCCCAGCACTTTGGGAGACCAAAGTGGGTGGATCACCTGAGGTCAGGAGTTAGAGACCAGCCTGGCCAACATGGCGAAACCCCATATCTACTAAAAATCTAAAAATTAGCTGGGCGCAGTGGCGGGTACCTCTAGTCCCAGCCTACTTGAGAGGCTGAGGCAGGAGAATTGCTTGAACCTGGAAGGCAGAGGTTGCAGTGAGCCGAATCACGCCATTGCACTCCAGCCAGGGCGACAGAGTGAGACTCCGTCTCAAAAAAAAAAAAAAAAGAAAAAAAGAAAAAAGATGGCAACAGCAGAGCATTACAGCAAAGGCAGAGCCCTTCTGAGCACAGGACATGTGTGATTATACAGCTCACATAGCCATGAAGCTAACCCTGGATCTGGACTCAAATTTCTTAGCTCTGACAATAAATACGTCCTCTTTTCTACATGTTCGTGGGATGCCTTCAAAAGAGTACTGACATAGTAAAAGAGTCCTGAATTATGACAGAGATTTTTAAAGTAAAGAGACTGAATTTTAGGGCAGCCTGTCTTTATTTTTTTTAAAACCAGCAGTCAATTTGTTTCTACTTCATTAGCAATGATGTGAAAGTTTATCTGACCACTAGAAGAGTCAACTTCTTTACTCAGACTCCGGAAAGGGCCTGGATGGGGACCCTTTAAAAAGCACCCGCCTCATAACCTGGGATTCCAAACTCAAGCTGAAGCAGTGCAGTGTCTGCTATTGTTTAGACATTCTCGTTGTCTACAGCTGGAGGGTTTTGTGGGTGGTCCCTCTCTGCTCGGTGTCACTATCAACAAATGTGTGGAAAGCAGAAATAACCGGAGATGCGGGCAGGCTTCAATCAGCTATGCCTTAATTGGTGAGTCAGTTGCATTTGGAGAACAGGCAGAATCAATTAGGAAGCTGGGCTCAGAGAGAGCTGGCCCTGCAGCCCTCCCAACAGGGAGAGCTCCAGTGCCAGACTCCACAGAAGAGGAAGAAGCGCTGCCCCCCACGCCTCCTCCTAAATGAGGCTCCAGGACTGTTGACTTGCCCAAAAGTGCTCAACTATTTTTAGTTCTTGTGTTTTCCAAGAGTTCCTGCTACCTGCCAGGCTCTCTCGACCCCATCTATCCAACCCCTTTCTTTCTTTAAAGGGCCACCCCTCTGCAGTATCCTTAGAGGTCTCTCTGGCTCCCAGAAGACAAGTCCTGATTCAACTTCCTTCCTCTGTGACTGTGTCTCAGCATCAGTCTAGCTTTCATGAAGGCAGGAACTACCTTTTCGTCCATGTCTTCACTGTCCTGTCCCGGGGAAGGCATCCAATGGGCACTCAATAGCATGTCTGTTAATGGTATGGTCCAAGCTGTCAAGTTGGATGGTGGCTTCAAGGCTGAAATTTCAAAATGTGGAATACTTTCGCAAATGCAGACATGCTGGGAAGAGGGGCACATCCACAGCAGCGAGGCTTTGTAAAATAATATTTTCACGTGTTTAAAAAGCCCGCCAATTTCTTACTACACAAAACAATGAAGAGTATGGATAAGCAAAACAAGAGAATTACAAGTTGCCTGCCGTCCATTGTCACAAAGAACCAACTATAGTGTTTCTGTGTTTATCTGCAATCCCATCATGTATCAGATATGCATGCTTTAAAAAAGAAAAGTTAAATTTTAACTTATCTAAATGTCTTTTAAAAAATAGGAGTAAATTGGGATAGCCCTTACAGACCCTGAAATATCCTACTGTATTTTAGATGGCTACATAGCATTCCGACCTCTTTGTTGTTGAAAATATAGCTTACTTTCAGGGTTTTTTATTTTTTATTTTTTGCTATTATAAACAGTGCTATGATGAGCATCAGTATGTTAATATTTGGATTTGTTTAATTCCTTGGGATATGGGCCTGAAATTGAGTCAAATAATATTTAACCTTTGCCCACATGTAAAACTTTTTATATGTATTGATTTGCCCATTGATTCAACAAATATTTGAGTGTCTTCCTTAGGCTAAGCACCATTAGGACTTTAGGGGTATAATGGTGAGCAAGAGTGATGAAGTCCCTTCTCCCAAGG
Organism: Cebus imitator; assembly: GCF_001604975.1. Classification (NCBI taxonomy): domain Eukaryota; kingdom Metazoa; phylum Chordata; class Mammalia; order Primates; family Cebidae; genus Cebus; species Cebus imitator. The sequence goes on from NW_016107323.1 coordinate 11,725,174, forward strand.
GGACATTAAGTTCAGGTGGGAGAAGACAGATAATAAAGTATCGTTAGACCCAGACTTTGGACTCCAGTGATGCCAGCACTCACACTGCCATCCCTGATCTCAGCCCTGCCTACTCAGGGGTCCTTTGGGATGTTAATCAGCAGTGTGAGCTTCTTGTACCTAAAACCAAACTCTTGGCCTTCCTTCCCCAAACCATACCTTCTCCTAGTCTTCCTCATTTCAGCAAATGGCGATCCCCACTTCTAAGACTCAGACCCCAAATCCTGGCATCATCCTCGCCTCTTCTTCCTGGAACCTACATCGCAATAGCCAGCAAGTCCTGTCACCTGGGCTTTCAAGAGAGCCAGGATCTGGCCACACTTTACCCGTTCCACCACTCTCACCCTAGGCTGACCCACCATCCTCTGTTTCCTGAATCTTGGCAGTAACCTCCTAACTGGTCGCCCTACCTCTACCTTCCCCAGCCCCCAGCTGCTCCCCAGCATGCAGCCTGTTTTCCTCACAGGAGACAGAGTGTTGTGCCTTGTTAACATAAACGTCAGATCACATCCCTTCTGTAGTCAACAACAGCAGAAATTTATTGTCTCGGAGTTCTAGAGGTTAGCAGTAGCAGAGCCGAGCTTCCCCTGAAACCTGTAGAGGAATCTTTTTGGCCTGCTTCTAGCTTTGGAGGTTTGCCTTCAGTCTTTGGCGTTCTCTGGCTTGCAGATGCGTCGCTCCCGTCCTCTGTCTTCATGTGGCATTCTCTCTGTGTCTATTTTCACGTGGTCATCTTTTCTAAAGACACCAGCCGTATTGCATTATCGGTCCAACCTACTCCAGTGCGACTTCATCTTAATGCAGCTAATTACATTTGCAACAACCCTTCTAGATAAGGTTACATTCTGGAGTACTGAGGATTAGGGCTTCAGGGTATCTTTTGCGGGGGACACAATTCGACCCAAACACTGCTTAAGGCCCACATGCCTATGACAGTTCTAAGAAGTTTCAAGCTCCTCACCATGCATGAGGTGGCCCTTATCCTATTGTGGACTCACCTCTACCCCATTCATTTCCAGCCTCTATTGTTCACCACCGTTTCACACATGCAATGACCTTTCCAGCCAAGGACTTGCTCTGCTCTGCCTGGAACACTGCCTCTCTTCTCAGTGGGACCACTCTGACCACCCAACCACAGCAGCCCATGTTCCCTACTCGGTCTTTCTCACCCAGCCTGCCATGCAGAACACTTGTTTCCTATTGTTAAACTATTTTACCTTAAATATTTTTAAATTTATTTAGTGCCTCATCCCCTGTTGCCTCCACCCACTAGTATGTAAGTTTATGAGGTCACAGACTTTGTCTCGTTTTCCAGTATGTAGGTCCCAGAAAAGCATGTGCCAGTCTTTTATGAACATTGTTGTGAATCCCAGTGCATGTCAGAATTAGATAAGTGAATTTGTACTAAATGCACACAGGAACTGATTGACAGCTGCATGGCATGTCTAAATAATCTGTAGGAAAAATCATTTCATATGAATTTGATGATATTTGCTTCAGCTCATTTGAGTGACTTTTCTTCCATAAAGCCTCCAGATTACCATACAGAGTCCTTTACTAACAGAATAAAGTGAATTTTAATTCTGAGACAAGTACTGAGTCTGGTCCATTTCTCTAGCCTAGATTAACTATTCCTCTTTTTTCTTTATTTGAAGGCAGAACATAGCAACAAATCAGGGGAAGGGGGTTTATCAAATTCCATTAGAATCAGGTACTATTTTTACTTGACCATGTAATGTAACATATATGTGTGTGTGTGTGTGTGTGTGTGTGTGTGTGTATAGTTATATATATGTATATATATATATATATACAAAGTTATATATATATATATATTTTCATTTATTAATCATAACAACAACCAATGCATTCCTCCTGGGGCTTCTTGTTTTATACTTTTGAGGGCTGGAGAGCAGCCTTTCTAGGATTGAAGGAGTTATTCTCAGTACTGTAAGGAGGTTGGAATAGTCGATAGGGGTCTCTTTCAGCACCAGGACTCCAAGGCACACGCAGTGAGTTGAATTCACAGAGGCTCCCACTGGCTCCATTGCAGCCTGTGTTCATGGTGCTGCAGCCCTGCAAATGTAGCCCTGTGTGCATATGCTGGAGTGCTGGATCCCTGGGTCGTGGATCAGAAGAAGACATGGCCTGAACGCTCCACTTCTTTTCACCCCCTTTCTAATCCCTCTTTGCTCAAATCTGAGTATAAAAGTCTAAATTAACATAATCATAGTGTCCACAGCCTTTGAAGCAAAATAACATAATCGTAGTGTCCATAGCCTTTGAAGCAAAATCACCTATCTCCCAGTCCTCTGCTGCAGACATTCGCTTCATGCTTGCCTGCATATTCCTCTGAGTCACTTCAGGCCCTCTTCACTCCTTCATATGAGTTTTGGGAAGCACATTTTTAGTCTGCCCCAGAAGTGAAGTTGAAAATCTTTTCCATGTAGTCCTTGGAGCCAGAGGAGCAGTAAGTGGACAAAAACCCAGTTTTAAAGTTTCCATTTAAAAAGTATTTTGCCATTGCCACTGAGAATGAACAACATCGGGGGAGCCCCTGGGCAGAGGAATTGGTGCTGTGCAAGGGAAGGGCATACTTTATGTACCTCCAGCGGGCATGTTCATGCCTCCCTAGATATGTTTCTCCCCATCTCCTGTCCCTGAGCTCATGCAGCACTGTAGTTTCTGACTGTTGAATGGCTCTCTTTGAGGCTGGTTTTTTCTTTTGTCTTGTTTTTTGAGTCAGAGTCTCACTCTCTGTCACCCAGGCTGGAGTGCAGTGGCATCATCTCAGTTCACTGCAACCTCCACCTCCTGGATTCAGGTGATTCTCCTGCCAATGAGGCTGGACTCGCTGCATCATTGCCATCCTGTCATATGTACCCCAGCAACACTCTCCAAGTGATGAAAAATTCCCACTACACAGAATGGCAAAAGTAAAAAAAAAATACTGACAATACCAAATATGGACTAGGACACAGAGCAGTTGGATCTCTTGTAGGTTTTTGGTGGGAACGTAAAATAGTGCAGCCATTCTGGAAAATATTTTGGCAATTTTCTCATAAATTTAAACATATGCTTACCGTATGACCTTACCTATGATCCAGTAATCCCTTTCCTGGATACTTATCAAAAGGAATGAAAAATCATGTCTACACAAAGACTTGTACTTGAATGTTCCTAGCAGTTTTCCTTATAACCACCCAAAGTGGAAACAAGCCAAGTTTCCTCCAGCAGGAGAATGAATAAAGAGACTGTGGTACATCCATACAGTGGGACAAAAAGGAAAGAACTACTGATTTAAAAAAAAAAAAAACAACAAAAGCCAGTCTCAAGAAGTAGTTACATACTGTATAATTCTATTTATATGACATTCTCAGAATAAAATTATAGTGCTAGAAAATGATTAGCAGTTTCCAGGGACTAGGAGTGGAGGGACTATAGGGTGATAAAGGGTTATTGCAAGGGAGTTTCTTTATGGTAGTAGAACAGTTCTCAATGCTGATTGTGGGGGTGGTGCCACGAGCCTGTTCTTGTGATTGTACACACAACAAAAAAACGAACGTGAAAACTGGTGAAATCCAAATGAAGTCTGTAGCTAGGTTAACCGTACTATACCATTGTCAATTTCCTAGTTTTGATCATTGTACTACAATAAAGATGTTGTCACTGGGGGAAGCTGGGTGAAGGACACAGGAACTTCCTGATACTAGCTTTGCAACTTTTATGTCAGTCTATAATTATTTTTTTTAAAGGCTTTAAAAATTCCCCTAATAGCAGCTAATAATTCCTGAATATTTACTAGTTTCCAGCCCTTTGCTCAGTCCGGCCCTTTGCTTATCTCATTTGACCTTCCCAACAGCCTTGTCTGGCGCATTCTGTTTTGCCCATTTTGAGGAAGAGATTTTATGAAAATCACACACACAAATGAAGAGTTTGCAGGCACATGGTCTGGCTCCAGAATTTGTGTGTTTAACCAATGTAAGGCTTTTCCTCCCTTGCCAAGCTTTGAGATATGAAGACTGGTGTAGACCATGCTGTGTGTAGACCACTTTGCTGGAAATCTCAATGGTGGTGCTGAAAGATGTGGCTTTCACCCTTGCTGCTTGCTAGGATTCACGTGACTCTTGCAGATTTAAAAGTGTCGTGGCCAAATTTCTTTGCACAATAAAAGTAATAAGAATATGTTTAAAAAGAATGCATGATCTATTGAAGAAATGTGTAACTAGGGACCTTCTTGCCATAGAAGGGGCTTGCTGGGGATGGAGGCTAAGTAGTGTGGGGAGCTGAGGGAAACCCATGACATTGAGGTAATTGAGTTATGATCTGGAGTCTGATTATTGCTAGAGATCTTGAGGAACTAAGCCTTTTTAGTCTGTTTTCTTAACAACAACCCAAGGACCTATGCCTTCTGAGTGAGCGATTGAGGGGATGTTATGGATTGAATCATGTCCCCCAACAATTGTATATTTAAGCCCTAATCTCTAATGTGTATATGGAGATGGGGCCTTTAAAGAGACGATTAAGGTTAAATGAAGTCATAAGGGTGTGGCTGTGATCCAATATGGTAGCTGTTCTTATTAGAAAAAGAGGCATCAGGGATTACATATGCACAGAGAAAAGGTCACTAAAAGACCCAGCAATAAAGTGGCCATCTGTAAACCAAGAAAGGAGGCCCCGGGAGAAACCAAAACTGCTGACATCTTCATCTTAGACTTCTAACCTCTAAAACTGTGAGAAAATCTACATCTGTTGTTTAAGCCACCCAGTCTATGACATTTTGTTATGGTATCCCTGGCAAACTAATACGGAAGGAAATTCAGATAGAATCTAAACATGTTGGGAAAATCTCAGGTCCTGCTTGTACATCAAGTGACAAGGATGGCTGTGGAAACCTGGCATCCAACCATGTTTCTTAGAGCAAGTCCATAGCATGCTTCTCTTTTTTTTTTAATTGACGAAGCAGGTGTTTCTCAAAAATGTGCTTGAGGAAACAGTAGTTTTATGATGTGATCTTAGCACGTCTGCTAGTGGAGAACAGAGAGGAGGTTGTGGTCAAAGAAAGCTTAAAATGACAAATGAAAAAAATTTTAAATAAGCCTCTTCACTGCAGGACTAAGCTTTTAAAATGCTCATGTATACTGTGACTCTCTCCAAGAGTTAAATAATTTATGATTTCCAAAGGTTTTTCTAGGCACACCATTTAATGAAGTAAGTTTTGTAGGTAGTGATTTGGGAAATGTCGTGTATGTTTCCTTGGACTGCCATAACAAGGTACCATAAACTGGGTGGCTTAAAACAACACGAGCCTATTGCCTGACAGTTCTGGAGGCTGGAAGTGTGAAACCAGCCATGCTTTCTCAGAAGCCTGCAAGGGAGATTCCTTCCTTGCCTCCTCTGGCCCCTGGTGGTGACCGTCAATCTTTGGCCTCTAGACGCATCACCCCAACCTCTACCTCCGTCTTCATATGGTCATATTCTCCCTGTGTGTGGCTGTTTCTAAGGATACCAGTCATGCTAGATTAGGAACCCATCCCAGTGACCTCATATTAACTTAATTAATTACATTTGCAATGGCCCTATCCCAAATAAGATCACATTCTAAGGTACTGGGGGTTTGGATTTCAACATATCTTTTTGCAGGACACAATTTAACCCATAATACCTGCCAAGTACTTTGCAATGTTTGGGATACATTCCCTAAAATTTTAGTTGGTTACCTTTCACTTTTGCTTCTCTCTGGATAAGCCGCTCCTTTTGATTTTACACTCCTTAAAGCAGAGGATTTTAATTTGTAGTGTAGCAGCAAAATCACATGCTTTTTTTTTTTTTTTGAGACGGAGTTTCGCTCTTGTTGCCCAGGCTGGAGTGCAATGGCGCGATCTCAGCTCACCGCAACCTCCGCCTCCTGGGTTCAGGCAATTCTCCTGCCTCAGCCTCCTGAGTAGCTGGGATTACAGGCATGCACCACCATGCCCAGCTAATTTTGTGCATTTAGTAGAGACGAGGTTTCACCATGTTGGTCAGGCTCGTCTTAAACTCCTTGACCTCAGGTGACCCACCCGCCTCGGCCTCCCAAAGTGCCGGGATTACAGGAGTGAGCCACCACACCCAGCCTGAATGTTTTTTCAAACACCTCTTCTCTAATTCCTGGCTTTTCTTCAGCAAAGATAGTGTCACCCTCTTTGCAAGTTTGTGGGCAGAATTCATGTCCCAGTCTTATCCCAGAATCCAGGGAAGAATGAGTCGATGAGTGCTATTTCTGGGGGTTTGTCCTAATCGAGGGACTCAGGCAAGCCTTGTGCAGAAAGAACCTTTGAGAGTTTCTCTCAAAGTCACAACTCCGCCTGAACAGAGTGTGAATACAGCCTCGTTGGGTTGAAATATGTGTTACAACTAACTGTACTTGTGCATGTGGGTCTGTGTGTGGGGATCCATAGGGCTTAGCTGTGTTTTTGAGTCACGTGTTTCTGTCAACCACTTCTCAGACTGTATTTCTGCCTAGGAAGTTATTTGAATGATCTTTGCTAAGCAGCTTTCAAATAACTCTCTCAATTTCCACATGTCAATTTATGTCCCATTTCCAAACACTCAGACTGCGAATGACTTCTCTCCACAGATGGGGTCACCTTAGCCAGGTGCTCTTTTGTCTTTGTCTTTAAGATCCTTGGGGTGCCACTTGTAATCATCCAGCAGTGGAATCATTTCTCTTCTAAAATGCTGACTGGAAGGGCCATTTTGTTAATTTAGTGTGCCTGCTTTTGTGCTCAAGTGAGGGGTTTCCATAAAATGAGAAACATGGAATGATGTGAGGCCTGGGGCCCAGGACTATCCAGTCTCTTTGCTGACTTGGTCTCAGAACAGGGATGGAGTGCAGAGAAGAATCTTTTCAAACTTGGATAAGAATTGCCATCTTTAACACATGCTACCACCTTGAAAATTATATTCAGATTTTGGCAGGATGTGGAGAGAGAAGAGTGAAAAAAAATTCACTGCCTATTCCGGAATTGCTTATTGGAGTTATGTGGCAATTTTCCGTTTTAAATAAATGAATTCAGCATACATACTGTTAAAGAGATGTTTATCTTTTGAAAAAGATCATGCATCATATTAACTTACTCCTGGTGCTGTACACATTCTCACAGGGACTATATTAAACGGGTGAGAATTAAAGAAAGAATGCCAGGGCCCCCATGGTCTGTCCCAGGGGTTGTGATTCACACCAGTTCTGTTCCGCCTACTAGCTGGCTGTCCCAGAGTTGAGTTCCTTCCCCTTCCTCTGCGCTCCTTGGGAAGAGGAGGGGGAAGTAAGTGAGGGAGAGAGGGAAGTGAGGGCTTACAGCTGAAAATCAGCAGAGCCGATAAGGTGGGTTCCAAAAAGCATGGCCTTTTGGAGAAGAATTTCTTTTTCTTAAATGGCCAGGTGTTTCCTGGTCAGACATCTTTGATCTGGGCTGATTTCAGGGCCTTCTCCTCTCGATTGACTGAGGAAACCCTCTCGTGGATTCTCCCTGCTATTGCACTGACATTAATCATTTTTTCTAGACTTGTGATTGTAGTCTACCTGGAATCAGAAGTAGCCCAAGAACCCTGAGCGACAGAGAAAAAGGCCAAGTTGGCTTCAGGGAGGTAAAGTCAGGGAGGCCCGTGGAAGGCCTGAACCCCATGTGAAGGACCTTTTCCAGTTCCTGCATTTATTATCTTTGTGAATAGTATTTTCCAGATGTCAGATGATTAGCATATTTTGCTAGTTTTCCCTGTGATGGGAATAATGATTTTTATTCTAAAGTTCCTTTAATTTCAATTAGAGATGAGTAGAGATGTGTTAATCATACTCATGAACCTTCTGCCTACCATGCTGAAAAGTAAATACGCTCCAAGGTGCTGAGAAGATGCCCTGATAATGAGGAAGAACCAGGTCTGGGAAGGGACAAAGCCAGCTCATGAGTCTCAGGATGCCTGCCTGCTAATCACCTCATCAAAACTTAGTTTTTCAGTCAGCTGAAATGACCTGCCAGTCCACAGTGACAGGCAAGACTGGACCCCCTTATTACCCCCTCAGTCCTGCGCTGCTGGGATAGGTAGTCTGTGCAGAGGAAGGGCCTCTGCGTTTGCTGGGGCTCAGAGATACAGGGAAGAGTTATGGTGAACTTCTGTGAAAATGGACCACACCCATGACTAGACATGACAAACAGCACAGCCACATTCACAGGTGGATACAAGCAATAGATGTCATGAGACTGTCTCTACTAACTGGATCAGAGTCACAGTGAATATTTACTTGACCTATGGCTTACAACCACAGACCTCTTACAGTGTACATTATGTTTATTAATTTGCATTTCTATCTGCCAGGTAGACTGTACATTTGCCAAGAGGCATTTTGCTTCAGAAAAATGACTTAGATGTTTTAAAGAGGTATATCTTTAGTCTAGCAAAAGTGTATTCAAAAAATAAAAAAGTTTCCTGTATTGGTGTGTCATAAAAGCCTTTGTTGCAGAGATTTCTCTGCTGTTTTGTTTCCCTTGGTAGTGACTGAATCTTAATTTTCTGTAATGGGAGCACGCGTGTTATATTTAAAACTTTCTGTTGATTTCATGTCCTGAGGTTAAAAATCCATGTTTCCATTTCTTGTGAATTACAGCTGTTTGGTTTTATAGCCTGTGAATGGCCCTGGGCCTCTCTTGCCTTGTGCTTTGAGGTCCATGTTTCTGCTTACTCGAGGTCCACTGCTGCTAATCTAAGGGTCCCTGAGCAGGCTTTCTGTCCCATATTATGAACCCACAGCCTGTCATTCCATCTTACCTCTGAGTCAAAGGCCTCTTGATCCTTAAGCAATGACTCTAGTGAACAGAAACACTGAATGCCTGGAAGTCCCTGCTTAGCCTGGCTCCTTCCTGTATTTTTAGGCTCATGGTGCTCCATGTTCCTTTTTCCTTTCTGTGTTCTGGATTCCATGATGTTATTACAATTTCTGTATACTTCATTTCCTCCTACCCCAGGACCTTGGTACCCACAAATGCTGTTTCTCCACCTATGAATCTCATGCCCTAGCAGCCCTGCCTTTACCTCCACGCCTTCCTTTAGTGCCTCTGTTTTATACTACCAGATATACTACCAACTCACCATGAGCCTCTCCTTGATGACACTTGCTACTCTTGCATACAGCTGTGTGTTTATTGACTGAGATCTTTCTCCACTGGCCTGTAAACTCTGCAGGAAGAGACCAGGTCTCCTTTTGTTCAGTGGATCAAGCACAGTATGTGGCACTTGGTGGCTTCCTAATCAACATTTGATGACTCAATAAATGCTACAAGGATTTTGGGATAAAATGTATACCATGAGGAAAGGGAAAGAGAATCTTTGGTAGCAAAGATGTGGGGTTAATATAGGCAAACTTCACTTCACTTAGACCAGAGAATGTTGTACCTAATGGGTGTCCTTGGAGGCCCCTTCCATTGCTGAGGATGAAATTCGAATTCTCACTTTGGTGCTGGTCCAGGGCAGAGCCTGTCTCACCAAGCACGAACCTCCTGCCTATTTCATCAGATTGTTCTAATGCCAGTCTTTCTCTCACCATGTTTCCTGTTCTTGGAGCAAATTCTGGACCAGGGTCTAGTAAGTGCTTCCCACCATATTTACTTGTCACTTTGCCTGTCAGGTTTTTGGAGTAAGGTTTGCACTACGTTTTGTGTGAGCTTCTCAGGTGGCCTTATTATTACTTTTCTTCTTTACCGTTTTACTTGGCCTTCTTCAGGTATTTTTTTCTCTTCCTCCTTCCTTCCCATTGCTCAGGCATATGCTCAAGGAAAGTACAGAGACGATAAAGTGTAAATGGTTAAGAATGGTTAATTTCTAGGGTTCCTTAGAGAAATGGCCGATTCTAGGTTAGGGGCAGAATATGAACAAGATGAGCCTGAAACCTGTTGCTTATTGTGATAGCAGAAAGCTGTCAACTACTGTACAGGGACTTGACAGCAAGTCTGAAGAGAAGCGGCTCCCACTGGCCAAAGATCGGATAAACTAGACATCCCTCCACCCACCCAGCACCCCCACCAAAAAACAACACACAAAAAATCAACATACAGAAATATATAATATATGTTACAACCCATGCTGATACTAAAATGATGGAGCAGAAAAGCCATTGATGATACTAAAAGAAGGGGTGTGGAGATTCTTGTTGATCCCTTTTGGACCAATCTTTATTTTGAAAACCAATAAAGAAATGAAGGGCAGCCAACATTTATACAGCTTTTTTCTATAAGTGGTTCCTCAGCTGACTAAATAGTGCAAAAGAGGAATCACTTCTTTGCAGAAATTTGTTATCTAATAAATGAAGAGAGATGATGGAATTAAAATATCGCTCTGCCACGGCTTCTGAGGAATTAATTAATCTGGGCATTGGGCATTGATGGCCACCACCATTGCAAGGAGACTACCAGTCATTTGTTGGAGGGAAGTAAAAACATCATGAAGTAAATGCCAGACAAATAAATAATTAACTATGTAGTCAAACCTGAATCCAATCAGACTGCTCAATCTCACCATGAATTTACTAAAATAGAGAGACAGAAGAACATGCTACATGACACCTCAGGAATACGATCGGTAAAATCTGGATTCTGGAATGCTCTTCATGACCAACAACTTACTTCTTCAACAAGACTTGTGAGAAAAATAATGGAGAGGGAACTCCAGAATAAGAGACTTAAGAGATGTCTCAACCAATCACAATGAGTAGATCTTATTTGAATCCTCATTCAAACGGTGTAACTGTGACGTAAAGTGAAGCATGTATTGTGATTTGTTTTTAAAATGTTTACAGATGAAATAATATGATGTCTGGGATGTGCTTCACAATAATCTAGATGCGTATATTAGTTATCTGCTATTGTGGAACAAATTACCCCTAGACTTAATAGCAAAACAGGGGTCCTCAACCCACAGGCCACAGTTCAAATACTGATCTGTGGTCTGTAAGGAACCATGTTGCACAGCAGGAGGTAAGCAGCGGGTGAGTGAGCAGACATTACCACCTGACTTCTACCTCAGATCAGCCAACAGCAGCATTAGATTCTCACAAGAGTGTAAACCTTATTGTGAACTACGCATGCAAGGGATCTACGCTCTGTGCCCCTTTACAAGAATCTCAGTAATGCCTGATGATCTGAGGTGGAACAGTTTCATCATGAAACCATCCCCCCGCTCCCTCCTCCAACCCTTGTCCTTGGAAAAATTGTCTTCCATGAAACCAGTCCCTGGTGCCAAAAAGATTAGGGACCATTGGCTTAAAACAACAAACATTTATTATCTATATAATTTATGGACTCAACAATCCAGGAGTAGCCTGACTGGGTTGTTCTGGCTCAGGGTCTCTAGTGAGGTTGCATTGAGGATATAGGGTAGGGGCTGGTCTTTGAGGGTTGGCTAGCATGGAAGATCCATGTCTAAGAGAATTCATATGGCTCTTGGAAAGAGACTTCAGTTCCCTGACAGCTTTTGGTTGGAAGCTTCGGTTTCTTACTCCGTGGCACCTCCCCAGGACTGCTTCCAGCAAAGCAGTTGGCTTCCTCCAGAGGGAAGTATCCAATAGAGATCAGACGGGCAACCATGATGGAAGCTGCAGTGTCACTTACAACCTAATCTTGCAGGTGGCATACCGTCACTTCTACTATATTCTCTTGGTTGCAGAGACCAATCCTGGTGTAATGTAAGAGGGCCCAATGCCAGGGTCTGCACGTCAGTGGGTGAGGATCTCTGGAGGCCATTTTGGAGGCTGGCTGCCAAAAGGGATGTCGATGTAGGTGGTGCCGGGGTATGGATAAAACAAGATGGACTGTGAGTTCATAATTAAAATTTTCTAATATAAAAAAGTTTCTGGTTAAAAAAAATAATAACTTTTTTAGAGACTGCATGATTGGATGTTAAGTCCCAGCTCTACCATTTATTAGCTGTGAGACCTAGTCAAGTGATGTGAATTCATTTTCTCATTCATAAAAGGCGGGTGAGAAGAGTACCTACCTTCTGTGTTGGGACTTTTGTGAGGACTGAAGGAGATACAACCTATTGTGTTCAGAGCCGAGGCTGGCGTGTAGAGGGTACCCGGAGAATATTAGTCAATGGTAGCAGTCTCTTGTCTTCTGTCTTGGGCACTCTCTTTCTGCTAGGCCTGAAAACACCCCTGGACCCCCTGTTTTCTAGAAACCCTTCTTTCTAACTTTTAAGAAGCATACTGTGATTTTGCCTGGGAAAAGCTACCATTTGTTCTTTATCTGATCTCCTCACTGCATGTATGTCTGCCCCCACATGCGGCTGCAGAGGAAATGAGCACAATGTGGACGTGCAGGTGGAAGTGCACGTGTTTGGGCACACCTGTGCTCTCCTGGCCTGCATCAACGTGTTTCTCTAGAATGTGGACCTTGCTACTGCCACTCAAAGGCAGTACCTCCCTGAGAAGCTGCTTGTAACTCAACTGTTCTTATCCGTCCAGCACCCCTCTCCCTCTTCCTTTCCATGAAATCCCCCTGTCCTTAGAAAACCCATTTGGTGAAGTCAGGTAGGACTTTCCCCATTTCTTCCCACCACAGCCTCCAGTTCAGACGTGGCCATGTGATCCAGACCTGAATAAGTCAGAGGTCCCATTCTCTGGCCACCTGATTGGCTCAGGTGCGGACACATAACCTAAGCTGGCCTGATCAGAGTTTATCTGGGGACTTTCCTGACAGCAATGTTGCTGAAACTGCTCTTGTATAAACTTGCCAGATTTTGCAACACAGATGAACAGGGCACTCAACTTTAAATTTCAGATAAACAAAGAATACATTTTTATTATATTCATTGTTGTGTATCCAAAATTCAAAGTTAATCGTGCATCCTATATTGATCTGGCAACCCTAGCTCTTGCCACTGGGCAGGCTGAGCTAGGAGGATGTGAGACCACAGATGTAGGCAGCTATGTGCTCAAGAGCTTGCTTGGGGAATGAAACCAAGTAGAGCCAGGAGATATAATAGATGGGAGAGCGGGAGCCCTGTGGGCACCTGGGTCCCTGGTCCTTCCCTTCACTGAGGCAGCTGCACTCTCAGTATTCTCATTATAGGAGCTAATGACTTTCCTTTTTCTGTATGTAGAGTTAGGGTTTTGTTTTTTTTTTAATTATTGTTGTTTCTAGATTTTCAACTTGGATACTTTAAAAATACAGTGCCATAAGGCATTGCATGCCACAGGTACCCTACTAATAAGATCTAGTGTTTACTGAGTGCCTACTATATGCTGAGCTCTGTATGAAGCACTCTGTCTGCATTACCTCATCCGGTCCTCACAGTCACTCTGCATGGTATAAATGAAGAAATTATTGACTCAGTTCTTTATCTTCCATGAGGTTGTTACAATTATCTTACCACACATATGCGTTACAATGTTAGTACAAAGATGTTTACTATAGTAATGTTTGAAAACATAAAATACTGAAAATTTAAATTTTTACTAGTAGGGGACTGGTCAAATTAATACATACATACATACATACATACATACATATATGTATATGCACACACGCTCACAGTGCCTTACTGGGTATTTGTTACCGACTTGAATAAGAATGGAAGACATTCAGACAATTAAGGTTAGTACTCGTATGTAATCAAGCTTGGCAAAATACAGAGATCACTGAAACAAACACAGTTTAATTGAATACAAGTTTTATAAAACTCTACAAATCTTCTAAGTGCTCATACAGAAAAAGTTCAAATTAGTTGTCCCCTGGGATTATACTTCTTTGCTGAGCTGTCCCAGAAATGAATGTAGCCACCACTGAGTGGGGAATATGACTCCCAACCTGTGTCCCAGCACAAACTGCTCCCCTATCCTGGCTGTAGCTTTGCATTGAGTGCAAAGAGCTGTAGGTGTGGCTCGAGGTGATGACTTGATGCAGATGAGCGCTGGCACCCACAGCACTGGTCTGCATAACATTCCCCCTGGGTGCTGACTATCAATACACATCTCTTCTGAGTCGAAGCATCTTCAGAGCTGGCACTGTGTTTGCAATGAACTGAAACTGACTTCTGTCTGCTCTGGCACGCTGCAGCCACCGAAGTATTCTTCCTCCAAGACACGCATTTGAATCAAGTCAAGATTTTCATGAAGTTCGTAAAGGATAAACGGAGACCTTTGGAAATGTCAGAAAGACATGAAGAGTGAGGCCTGCTGTGTACACACACTGCCATGCCATGCAGAGATACAACACAGGCATCCTGTCCATGCAGCACTGGGCTACGGCTTTCCCTGGTCTTTCAGGGGCTTGCAAAGCCTAGTTCCCTGAGATGCACTGACAGGTCCACATGACCTCACCAGGAGGGTGATGAGCTCACATATACGGCTCCACTTGGAGCTGGGATTGCTCACCGGCATGGTAATCATCATGTCCCTCCCTCTCAGCAGTTACTTGGAAATGAGCACTGCTTTGGTGGAGGGGCCGTTCCACTTTAGGTATTTCCCAATTGTAGAGAATCACCAATTCTGAGCTCATCACCATCATCCTGCATGAAATAATTAGTGCTTTTGCCATTGAAATTAGATTGCAGCTAATCTGACTACCTGGATGAAATAACATTCACTGTTCACATCCAGGAGATCTATCTTTTCTCTAATTTGGCACTGGCATTAAACAGCTGCTACCTTCAGACACATCAATTTGTTACATACACGTGAAGGAGAAACGGGAAATGGCTCAGATGCGGTTCTATCAGTGTCTGTACTTTCTCTCCCAAATTGCAAACAGCTGGGCCTGCCTCCTTCCTACTAGCTTTCTTCAGCCATTCTGTTTTTTGCTTTGAGAAATACCATGTCACTACTTCCCACGGGAATCAAATGACAGTTGGATTTACTTGAACCCAGGCTTAGTGGTAGCCGTGTCACAAGATGTATGCCTTATCTATAAAACATATTGGCTATGCACCACCACCCTCACATCCCTGAGGGATTTGCCCCAAGGAGGCTGTAAAAGTCAGCCAAGGGAGCTCTCAGACTACACGGGAATATGAGAGGCTCATCCCAGGTTGAGGTTGGCGTTGTGTGTGTGTGTGTGTGTGTGTGTGATGTCAGGAAGAATTAGATCAAGAGGAGGTGTACATAATTATATCACATAATGTTGTGGTGTAATATCCAAATCAGTGGGGAGGACAGATGTGGACACTCTTTGAGCCTCAATAAAATGGGCTTCTGCACTTTGGGCTTGGAGCACAGTAGCAGTGTGACCACAGAACCTGTAAGTCTTATTCGGAAGTCTCACTGAGGAGTTTGGCATCAGAATGGTGTAGACATAGCTGTTGGGGGCCGTGCTGATCATTCAGGCTGATGTGACTGATAGGAGCTGCATCTCTGTTTTAGGAGAAAGCAGGCAGTCCTGTGTCTGTTTACTGATAGAACTGAAAATCAGAGACTCTACCAAATACTCTTACCTTTAATGCCTTAATTTTGATTTTCCAGTGAGCTTGAGCCACCTGACAGCCACACTGCAAAGTGACCTATTAAAGTGAAGTCCGTTTGAGGACACCTGCACTGTAGCAGCACACCAGAATTCTGTATTGCATGTGAACAGGGCAGCAAGGAGCAGCAGACACCATCTTTAGTGTGTTTCCTCTGCTCACAGGCATGCTCCATTGGATTTCACTTATAAATCACATAGTCAAAAATACAATTAGTAAGAATTTCAGGACAGTGGTAGCAAAGCATTAAACCAAACACTGAGTCCTCCTGAACATGGGTCACTGCACAGGTGATATACACGTGAAACCAGCCCTGCATGGGATCTTAGCTTTGCACACAAAGTCTCTGCACCCACCTGTATGCTGTACTTTATCAGGGATGTAGAGAGCTGGGCCTTGGGCTCTGGGAAGGGGCCCTATTGCATAGGGGTTCAGATATAGCGCTCAGCACTTTGAAACCTTGTCTGCCTCTTGAGCTTTCTAGAGTCCCTTGGCCTAAATGTAAAATAAGAATGTAATAGTACCTTTCTTTTAGGGGTATTAGGAGGATCAAGCGAAGTAATAGACAAAAAACGTGGTACCTAGCATACAGTTGTTGCTCTGCCAGTGTTTGCTGCCATTGGAGGGCTTGATGAGGCAATTTCTGAAGCCTACCTATGGCCAAGTTGCTGCAGCAACCTTTGTCCATGCCTAACGGGTGTAAATTTCATGTCTGCAGCACTTGAATGATATGATCCTGATGGGAGTCACTGATAAATGGCCGTTAGCCTTCCCTCAAAAAAGCGGGTCTATTCCCGGCCAGGACCGCCAGCTCTCAAGGGCTTGTTTTGTCTGCTGATGTCCACTTTGTATTTGACACCCTGCTCTTAATTGGAAGGACTCAAACATTATTTTAATTACATAGACAGGAAAAAACATGATTGCTATGATCACAGAGAGTCATCAGTATGATTCAACTAAAGTGAATACTGGTGAAGGAGAGGGTTATTTTACCGGGATCCTCTGCTGGCCTGAACGTTGTGGCTGTTGGACAGAGATAAGCGGATGTGCCTGTGCTGCTGGCATTTGGGCACAGGGAGTGGTGGCACCCGCATGGGCTCATCTCCCCAGGCGTTAAGCTGCACTAATTGCTTTGGAAGTGAGGCTTTTTCCTGGGCAGCAGCATATGCTGCATGAGTTGCCTGAAGCAAAGATAAAAAGCCACCCTCCTCTTTCTTTATTGAGGTTTAATAATAAAATGGAACTATCACCATTTCCAATAAACTGTTTATTTTAATTGAGAAAAATAATGAGAACCGGCCACCTTTTGGTACGTGGCTGTTGAGAGCCTCCCTGACTTGGGTGATCTGGAACTTTCTTCTGTAGCTGTGCCCTTGAGGGCACTCAGGTCCTGGGGTCAGTGAAGCCAACTATGTGTCTCTATCCATTTAAGGAAACCGGGCCCTTGAAAGGCAAAATAATTCCTTTTCCAAGGTCTATTAGATTATAAAGTTGCAACCCAGGAAGTTGGCATAGAAAGTGTTTAAGATGTATTCTGTTTTAATTTTTGCGTATTGAAGACAACCCTTTCTTTTAGTGAATATGAAACGAAAGTAGTCTCACGGTTTTTTTTCTGTCTCCACAGTTCTTTCAGATGACTTCTTTTTTCGAGCCCCCAGGGAGAAGTCAAACCAAGTTCCCTCACATATCAGAGGGAAATGAAGGCACAGAGAAGGCACTGTATTACTCAGGCTTGCAGAAAGGGTGAATGTCAGAGCAGAAATTGGAGGGAAGTCCTGCCTGCCGTTCTGAGACACCGATGCTCTCACTACCCCATCCATTACTCAGACGCTTTCCCATCATTTCACAGGAGGCAAAATTGAGGCCAGAGAACTAAAGCCACTTGCCTCAGGGGTTTAGTTGGTAAATGGTACAACCCGCACTGGAACTCAGTCTCCTTACCCCAGCTCAGTTTTTTTCTTGTGACCAGAGTTCATAAGGCCTGTCTACCAATTGCTTCTATGCAATGACAGTGATACGATGGCATTAACGTAACAATTTCTGGGTCTTACGTTGACCACACCAGGAGTAGAGAAAAATCTGTAGTGATGAGGACAGTGCAGGGCAGTCAGCCAAGCCCCTTCCTTTGCTTCCAGACACTGCCTTTGGAGTGAACATGGCTAGGATTGATCTTCAGCAGAATCACAAAGTTCCTTCATGCCATGGGTCATCAAAGCACTGGCTTTTAAAGCCTTGAGCACTGAGAGCCTGCTGTGAATAAGTGCTGTGTTTGGTCTAGCATAGGCGTGGTAAACCCATCGCACTGTACCATGGCTGGGATTAAGAAGGGGAGGGGGGCATAGAGGAGCAGAGGAGGATCACTTTAATGCAGGGGAAGCTTTCGAGAGGTATGGTCTCCACAGCCAGGGTCATTGGTTTGGTTGTGATAATCGTAAGGGATCTTTTCAATTAAGTGGCCTGCATGAGCTAAAACTGGGTAAGGGGAGGAGCAAATGTATTGGTTCACTTACCTAAAAGGCTAGGCCTGCCTGGATCTAGGGGCTCAGGCCTTGTTGTCGCTATCATGTCCTGGCTCCTCCACGCAGGCTCTGCTCTCTGCAGCTGTTACCTCCATTCAGGTGTGCACCTCCTGTGCAGCGGCAGGGTGATTGCTGGCAGCCCTAGGCTTCATCTCAGCAATCCCCATGGAAAGAAAGAGTCCTTCCTCCCACATGCCAGCAGAAGTCCAGGGTTTGGGTCCGTGCCCATGCATGACTGTAGCCTTTGGGATGGAATTCATAGACCGGACAGGTCTGATAAATGGTCCTATCCCTTGATCTGGGAGGGAGGGAGAGAGACATTAGCTTCACTCAAACCAGATGAATTATGGGTGGGTGGGGGAGAAGGAAAATCGGAAGAAGGGGAATGGACGCTGGGCAGGCAAAACTCACACATGGCCCTGGGTCCGGGCCTTGGATCTTCCTGACTCACCGTTAGTCCATGGCTTGCTGGGGAGGAAGGTCCATTTTAACCCCATCTCTGGGTCAGCACTGTCCAGTCGCACTTTCTGCAATGATGGCAATGCTCATTAATTGGCAGTGTCCAGTGCAGTAGCCACCAGCCACATTTGGCTAATGAGCACTTGAAACGAGGCCAGCACTACTGAGGAACTGTATTTTCAGTGTTAGGTAATTTTATTAATAATTAAATTTAAACGTAAATACTGTATGTGGCTCAAGGCTACCTAACTAGACAGAGCCACTGTTAGTGGAGGACGCATTATGGAGATAGTTCCCTGGGAGGTGGGAGCTGGTTTTGTGTAGGAGAGTTGGGCAGAAGGCTGAATGCAGCCCCAAAGGCCAAGATGGTGGTCTGGGTCAGGCTGTGGAGGAGGAGAAAAGGGAGTTTGGATATGAGAGAAAGGAAGGAGAAAGAAACACGGAGAGTCCTTTATCTGTGGCATCATTTGGAAGTCCCTTACTTGAGAAAATAGTCTTCCATCTAATACATGGACTATATTTGTACCAGGAAGAATCAAAATAACAACTGACCTTGTTATAAAAGCAATTGAAGGGGAACTCCATAACATGCTGTTACATTTGATCTGAATGTTCAACTGTAAAAGCAGCCATTGCCTGAAGTGCCGCACGACGCACAGCTACACATAGATGAAAAGAAAAATTAAATGTTGTGCAGGTTGTTAAAAAAAGTGCTCTGTTAACTTGTGTGACTGAGAGCGATGAAAGGCATTTGGCAGAAATGACATCAGGAGAATAGAATGGACTTGTCAAGGCAGAGTCTGGCCACAGTTTTGTGAATCTAGGGCCGGTTGAAGAGCAGCCTCTCAGTGAGCTGTTGTGATGGGTGTTTCATCATGCTCCATGTCCCTAGGTGGGTGTAGGAGGGTGTGGGGACCACCGTGTTGGATACCTTCAGAGCCTAAGTCCTCATGGTAGTCACAAGCCTGGTTTCCACAGGGGGTGGCTGTTGGTGAAGGCAGACTCTCCTGCTGCCTACCTGCAGCTGGGATGCCTGGATTCCCTGGACTCAGTTAGTTGCCTGAATTTGTTCACCAAGCATTCCTAAAGGACCTGCCATGCACTTACCATCCTGCTAGGCCTTGAGAAATGGGCAGGAAGAAAAGAGAAGCACAAAGCTTGGGTGCTGGCCCTGTAATTTGCCTGGTTCCCT
The DNA here is from genome assembly GCF_001604975.1 of Cebus imitator. Classification (NCBI taxonomy): domain Eukaryota; kingdom Metazoa; phylum Chordata; class Mammalia; order Primates; family Cebidae; genus Cebus; species Cebus imitator. The sequence continues at coordinate 11,744,869 of NW_016107323.1, forward strand.
GGCCCTCAGCATTCTCTCCCCTATCACTCAAGCCATTTGATCATCCCCTAAAGACTTAGCTTCCACCCAGGAGCAGAGATTAAAGTGAGCATTCTGGAGCCAGACCGCCCAGGTATATATCAAACCCATGGCAAGTGCCTGGCATACAAGGTGTTCAGAAAAAAGAGAAGCTTTTATTTTGCTAATTTAGAGAAACAACAGTTCCATAGCAGAAAGAAGAAGAGCCTTAGAGTAGGTGAAGCTAACCTGGATTGAAACCTGGGCCAGGCAGCTAGGTGGTGTGCTCAGCCTCGGTCTCTCTATCTCTAATGCAGGATGATGGAACCTCACATGATTATCATGAAGACTCAGTTGCACTGTGTTTTTTAAGGGCCTAACACCAGGCAGGCTTCAATAATGGTGGCTGCTCTGATGGGCCAGAAGGCAAGCAAGGTTGCTATGAGAGTAGAGCGGGCCAGGGAAGAGGGTCTTGTGGGTTGTATATATGCCCAAGGTGAGCCACTGGTTTCAAATTCAGCCTTGATTTGTGTTAGACCCAGGTGTCATTCAAACCTTATTACCATGAAGAACCCACCCAAACTTTGGAGTTCACATTGGGACCATCTTGCCGGCAAATCTTCTGCCCATTTCAGTGACTGGGGGCTCCTACTGCTTCTGAGTCTCCTACTGCTACTGACCCAGGCAGAGGCAGAACAGCATCTTAGAACACTCAGCATGCCCTCAGATCTGTCTCTATGATCCATTTTGATTCTGTGATCATTCCGGGGTCCTAGGGCAGTGTGGCCAATTAGACACATCAAAGAATGGCTGCCACGATCTGAGTGCTGATGGCATGCTTGGGGCATTGTTGGGTCCTAGGGCATGGTAAGAGAAAGAAAGCCACTCCTTACTGAGGAAATCATGGGCAGATATTTTCCAAGATCTCATTCTTCCTACTCCTCTCCGTCTTGGTGACTCCTCCAGCCAGTTTCCCCAGTGGACAAAAGTGTGGACGCCTTTGGGGAGATAATAATTCGTTTCAATAGAAAAAGCAAGGGGTTAGGAATGCAGTGATTGGAAAGCAAGGCCAGGCTGTGGTGCCACTGTAGGTGTGGGCTTTGGGTCAGGGGCACTCATATGTGCATGTGTTCCTGGACATGCGTCGCCTGCACGGACCGTTCCTGGGTATGAGCCTGAACTTGTTCTTGTCTCTTTGTTGGGAAGCAGAAATACATGGGGTTTCACAGTTACTTTCTTTTGTTCCCTTTAATTTCCAGCTGATTCTGGGCTTCTGCAGAGCCAGAAGGGTCTTGGGGCCTACGCTGGAAGAGGCTCGCTCCCATTCTCCTTATTTCTTAGAGCGCTTCTGGATTTCTAGCCTGTGTCTCTCTTGTTATAATCACAGTTTTCATGTTGTGGTCCAGTCTTTATCCTTGCTCCTTATAGCTATCTACCGAGCACCTTCTGTGTGTATCATACATGTGGTAGGAGTGAAGACAGAGTAATGCCATATATTAAGAAATGTCACAGTCTTGAGTGGGGACATTGTTTAATTATGCAGTGCTCAGTGAAAGGTGGATCTGAGTACCCCATGGCAGCATGGAGTCACAGAGGAAGCACTCTAGGCTAGTGTCAGAGGCTGGTGGTCTGAGAAGACATCACATAACAGGAAGCAGGTTATGGCAGTATGAGATCTGAAAAGTAGCTGGAAGACAGCATGGCAGGAGAGGCAGGGAATGGGTTGAGAGTGGGTTCCCAGTGGAGGGGTGCGTATGCAGAGTCGTAAATGTGATCAGGAGTGGGAGAGCAGGGATAGGACAGGAAAGTGCCAATTTTAGATGAACTAAATGCTTTTCACCAGAGTTCAACTGATTTTCTTCCTAAACTGTAACTGAAGCTAAACCATGAACATTGAAGGTAAATTTTACATTGAGTAAGTTCTTATGTTTTGAATGCAGAAGGAAAAAGGAAATTATGACTGGTTGGATCTGAGAATCATTGTGGGTCTTGCCGTGGCGTACATCTAATTCATTCAAGGTTGGTGTTTCACATAACAGGACAGACACTAATGGATTTTCTGCTTTGTTGTTTTAGCATTTCAGGGAGCATCTGGACAAACTTTTCGCCAAAGGAATTGGAATGTTGGATATAGCTCTGAATGAGGCCTTCAACATTCTCAGTGATGTAAGTTCCTCTTTGGTTTGCCTTTCTCATCCCCTGGGCAATAGATGGGTGTTGTTTTAAAAAATTGTGGGCCAGCTGTGGCTGACACTGAGCAGATCTGCAGGCATGGGAGGGGAGAGTGATACTGGCTGGCCCATTTAGGTCATCTGGGGAACAGGTGCCAGCCAATGAGGTCAAACCAGAGCAGAGTGGGGAAGAGAGAGCACTAGGGGATGAGAACTGGAAGCAGCAGGAGCCAAATTGTGTAGCATCATAGAGACTCTAATGAGGCCTTTGACTCTGTGTGGAGTGGAAAGCCATTGGAGGGTCTAAGCAGCAAAGGACACGATCTTGAGTTTTAACAGCGTTTTTCTGGCTTCTGTGTTTAGAAGCAACTCTAGGAGGGCAAGGACAATAGCAGGGAGGCCATTAATTGATCTGGGTAAAAATAATGGTAACCTGGACTGGGAAGATAGCAGTGAAGATGTTAAGAAGCAGAAAAGTAAAAACCATGCTAGGTATTTCAAACAGTAGGCGTTTAATTCAGGCAATTGATGGCATAAAAGATGGAAAAGCTGAGAAACCAGAGAATGAAGTGATCCACAGTATAGCATCATCAGGAGGCATCTCCTCTCTAGGGTAGAGGGTACAACAGGCAGGAAGGGTGACATTGAAGCCGAGTCACTGTGGCCATCCAGATGGGAACAGAACTGTGGAGGAGGCTACCCAAGAAGAACTGGGACCACAGAGGGAAAGACCTGTCCTATGGAAGCTGGAACTATGGAGGAGACATAGTCACAGCTAGAAAATGCCTATCCCCTGAAAGCATAGAGAAATTACTTAGAAATACCTTGGCTCCTTCCTTGCTTCCTTTCCCCTTTATATAATCCTCTTCAAAACTGTTGGGGAACTTGAGTGCCGTGGTTTGCAGGAAGAAGGCATGGGATAGTCTGAGAACAAACAGGCACTAAATGGAGCAACATCACCTTGAAGTGTCAAGCAGGAGCTGGGAGACCAGCAGAGGCTCCCAAGGTCTTGCTGCTGTTGGTCTCCAGGCAGCTCTGCAGGGCAGGCTGTTGTCATTTTGTAGGTCAGCAAGTAGAGGCCCAGACAGGTGAGTCATTCACTCAATAGTGCATAGCTTGTATTGGGGTTAGTTACACCTGACTCCAAAATTTGAATTTTTACTACTCAGCTCTACTGGCCTCTCAAGCAAAGGTTAGGCCCTAATTTTTAGAGTCTCTTTGACCAATAATACCTATTGGTCAGGCCCAAAGGTGACTGTTTAGATCTCACTCCTGAGACAGTGTCATGACTGCAGAGGAGAAGAGAAAAATAAGGAGAGAAGGTGCCAAGTCAACTTCCTCAGCACAGAGCCAAAGCCCCTGTCACTCATGAACTCCACGGGGCTGCTGGCTACAGGATGTAAACAGTTATGTAAGAGTCCGTGTTGTGGACAGTACATCTCTGTTGACAGCAGAGTAATCGTTTAGAAGCACAGTTGGTCAGGACAGAGGACTAGGCTGCACTTACATTCTGGTTTGAACCCTGGGCAGGTTCCTTCTTAGGGCTTGGATCTCCACATCTCAGCAGGCTCTTTCCAGGTGGTGATATTGAAAAGACTTGTCGCAATTTGAAATTCACTCTCTTTTCATCTCAAAAACCTAGTGGCGGCCGGGCACGGTGGCTCAAGCCTGTAATCCCAGCACTTTGGGAGGCCGAGGCGGGTGGATCACGAGGTCAAGAGATCGAGACCATCCTGGTCAACATGGTGAAACCCCGTCTCTACTAAAACTACAAAAAATTAGCTGGGCATGGTGGCGCGTGCCTGTAATCCCAGCTACTCAGGAGGCTGAGGCAGGAGAATTGTCTGAACCCAGGAGGCGGAGGTTGTGGTGAGCCGAGATCGCGCCATTGCACTCCAGCCTGGGTAACAAGAGCGAAACTCCGTCTCAAAAAAAAAAAAAAAAAAAAAACCACCTAGTGGCCAGAGCACGGGGAGGCTTCTCTGAGCAGCGGAGTCCCTTGTTTGGAAGCCTGCCCTGTGGGGAATTTCTGTTTCCCTATTCTCTGGCCTACATGGTAAAGGAGAAAGGGTTAGAAGGTTGTTGTATGGTTAAGTCTGTGGCCTTTGGAGTAAGGCAGGTTAGGCTGAGAAGCCTGACTAGGCCAGTTTGCTGTGTGGCTTCAAGGAAATGATTCAGTCTCACCCTTATTTTCTTCATTTGTGTAATAGGGATACAAATTGCCCTGCACTGGCCATGTAAATTGTGAGGCCCAGTGCAAAATGAAAACGCAGGGTTTCTTGTTCAAATTTATGAAGAACTTGAAGGTAATGGTAGCAAAATGTTGAACCACGTGTGGAGCTTTCTTAGTGTGATTTTGTGCACCTATGCATGTCAAACATCATGAGGCAGTCCTGGTGGCCCCTTTCTCGTGGGGTTGAAAATGAGCCTGATGAGGCAGGACCTGGCTCCCTTTCAGCAGTGCTGGGCTGGGTGAGAAGTGCCACCTCCGTGACCACTGAGACCCCAGGTCTCTAGACACAGCTCCCACTACAAATGCTTTGGTCTTCCTTGCTCAAGTCCCCAGGAGTGTCCGTTCCCCTTCATCTTCCTGTCTTCTGTTCCTTGCCCTGGTACCCTTTCTCTGTCCATCCCTTCCATCTATCACCTTGGTTCTCAGACCCTCCTAAGCTACTGTTTTCAATCACATGCCCGGTTTAATGCTGGCCTGCCAAGGTACTCCCACACAGGGGTTGTGGTCAAGGTGGGGAGAAGCAGAAAAGTAAAGAGCATCCTCCTCTTGCAGACTTATGAGGTACTTGCACATATCAAAGGCTTTGAGAAGTCCTGCAGTGAACAAACCTTTAAAAATGTGTTTACCCTGTAATCCCAGCACTTTGGGAGGCCGAGGTGGGTGGATCACGAGGTCAAGAGATCGAGACCATCCTGGTCAACATGGTGAAACCCCGTCTCTACTAAAACTACAAAACATTAGCTGGGCATGGTGGCGTGTGCCTGTAATCCCAGCTACTCAGGAGGCTGAGGCAGGGGAATTGCCTGAACCCAGGAGGCGGAGGTTGTGGTGAGCCGAGATCGTGCCATTGCATTCCAGCCTAGGTAACAAGAGCGAAACTCCGTCTCAAAAAAAAAAAAAAAAAAGTGTTTACCCACATTTATTAAACCGGGAACACTTTATATCACATCGTCATTTCAGTATTAGCATCTTGCAGAAGTTTCAGACCACCAGTCACATTTTGGGGCATAATATCATTATATACTCCAAGAAGATGTATTCGCACTTTCATGGGGACTGCTAAGACCCAGAAAAATCACGAACACGTGCTGGACTTTTTTTCTACCTTGAATCTTTGTGAGGGAAGCATTTTAAACAGGAAAACCCTACATACTCCTGTAAAATCACCTCTGGAGTCTGGTCAGTCAGGTAACCAGATGAACTGAATGTAGATCTTGGAAAGCAAAAAATCTGAATGAATGTTTTTTTTTAAAAAAAAAAAATACAACAATAGGCTGGGTGCAGTGGCTCATGTAATCTCAACACTTTGGGAAGCTAGGTGGGTGGATCACTAGAGGTCAGGGATTTGAGACCAGAGTGGCCAACACGGTGAAATCCTGTCTGTACTAAAAATACAAAAAAATTAGCCGAGCGTGGTGGCAGGCACCTGTAATCCCAGCCACTTGGGAAGCTGAGGCAGGAGAATCGCTTGAACCTGGGAGATGGAGGTTTCAGTGAGCTGAGATCACACCACTGCACTCCAGCCTGGGCAACAGAGCGAGACTCCATCTAAACACACACACACGCACACACACACACACACGCACACACACACACACACACACACACACACACGCACACACACACAACACGATAAATGTTACAAAATGTCCCTGCTTGAGATTGGCTGGTGGTTGGCATTATATTTGTTTGAGTGCACATTTATCTCATAGGGAGAAACATCTCATATCATCTCTTGCCAGTGGGCCTTTGAATAGCTAAACTCTTTGACAAACACAGAAGTGGTTAATCTCCCATGAAAATGAAGCTTTATCTATTAATATTTTCTACTTCATCAGTATGACCTTTAAGTGATACTGTTATCTTCCTGTGTATTCTGCCTGCCATTGCAAGTCAATATAAAATAGAAAGTTATTTCTCTAACATACACACACACACACACACACACACACACACACACACACACACAGGCACACAAACACACCCGAGCAATAAGCTTAAACTTGTCATTGTGGCTGGAGCTTGGAATGGTTCAGAGGTGACTATAATTAAATACTGTCAATTCTGTCTTACAATTACCTGCATTTCAGTTTCTGTATTTGCTCAGATGACTTAAAGGCTTGCAGTTGTTGACAGAAATGGCTTTGAAAGGAGCATTCAAATAAACTTCTAAGCCCCTTCAAGCTATCGATCTCTGCTGCATTCATTAGATTCTGTAAGAACACAGAGCCAGTTTGCTACAGTAGTTAGCATCTACCTTGTCATGTGACAACTGCAATTATCGTTTTTGGTGATGAATGTGATCTTTGCAGTAATTACCTTTTAAAATTTTTTCTTAGCCAATTAAATAAAATTCGGTGACATTTCAAAGACCGTTAATCACAACCAAATGCTCTAAATATCAGGATGCATTGAAAATTTCACTGCTAACTGATGAATCACTGAGCTAATTGTAGTTCATCATCGGGCCCTTGTCATTGTTATTATTATGGAAAACACTTTCATCACTCTTGCTATTCAATAAAAAAAAAGTTTTAGACAAATATGAGGAGAAGAGATATTACTCATCAAAGCATTTGAATTTAATTGCATTCTTCAAAATTCTCCAACTACAGATTGCAGCAGAGAATACCAGGGACTCAGCCAGAGAGGAAAGTAATGTTTTTAAATAAACAGTTCCTGGCAGCTCTTTATTCAAGTCCACATTATTCAGATATCTTCTTTTTTCCTCTCTTTCTTTCCATGTGTTTGGGAAGATTTTTCCAGGATGTTTTCAAATGAGTTGCAAGAACTATAGCCTTAGAGCATTCTGGTTTTCTTCCTCTCTGAAGCTTATGTGACCTGAAGCATAGATCACTTCTATGCATTGGCTCATTGCTGGGTTGATTCAATGGTGTGAAGACTGTGTTCAATGCAGTCTCCCCAGAATGTCTTCAGAACAACCTGTTGATAAGAGCAGGCTACGAGGCTGTTTTTTCTTCTGCAGTAAGGAAGAAAATACATTTCACAATAGTCTTAGTAGCTCCCCAGAGTGGGAAGGACAAAGTTCAGATATTTTTTGATACCGAAGTTTGGTTGCAGATGGACCTTCTAATGGGAGAGGAGGAAGCAGGCTTGGTGAGGACCAGGTAAGAATTCTAATATTTCAGTTGAGGGTTGGTGAACATAGCAAAGGGAAGATTTTAAGGTCAAGGGTTCAGTCTTAGGGTGTAAATTGTCCTTTGATACTTTCTATTGGAGAATTGTTGGGTCTTTCAAGAAGTTCCTGGAATAAACAATGAGGTTATTTGCAAGTTTTATTTTCTGGGCAAGCATTTTCTGGAATAGTAAGTTATGTTGATAAAGACGGTAGAATAGTGATCACCTGGAAAGCTTTGTGGTGTGATAGCTAGAGTTTCCAGGTGTTTCTGCCTACCATGACAGTGTCATGGGCTGTGTCTGCTCATTAACTCAAGTACACCTGTGCAGCTGGAGTTGCAGGAATGGCTGCCAGAGCCAGCACTACCATGAGGAAAGTCTCTAAAGCACCAAATGTAAGGAGCACTCACCCTCAGGATCACAGCCCTGGTGACTCCCCTGTGACGCTGAAACCCTAGAAGGGATGGAGGAATAGAGGCAGGAGGAGGAGATTAACACTTTTCGAGCCCCACCACCTATCCATGTGCTCACTGACCTTCCTGTATTACTGAAAGGCCATATTGTGTGCTGAATTGGAGAGTGGATTCTAGAGCCCGATAATCTGGATTCAAATCCCAGCTATGTCAGGTAGTAGCTGTGTGTCCTGGGGCAAGTTAGCTAATCTCTCTGTGCCTTAGTTTCCTAACTGTAAAATAAAGGTAATGATAGTGTTGCAAGACTTTTCCTTAGCTCACTTAAAGACAGGGTCCTTGTCACATGGTCCATGTCACAAAAATTTAGGCTTGCAGACAATTTGAAGAGTGTGAAAAATGGAATTTATTTGGCAAAAAGGGAATAAAAGGGCAACCGTTACTAGCCCTGCTAGTACCTGCTTCCCGCCTCGGAGATTGAATCCCAGGTTCCTCACAGGAAGAGAAGCCAGGCTCCTCCCCAATGCAAATGGCACAGACTTCTGTGGCTCCATACCAGTGAGCATTCCTCCCAGTGCGCAGGCTGTTTGGAGTTTTCCCAAGGAGCTCTTCCCACCTGGCTGTCTCAATAGTACCTACCTCAGAGGCTAATAAGGATTAAGAAAGTTCATATTAATGCATGTAGCCTGGCATATAATGAACATTGACCACTTAACTTGTGGTGTGCCAGCCATGTAAGGATGTTATTCTTATCTTGTATGTGGAAGAATGAATGCTCAGGAAGGAAACTTATCCCAGGCACACTGCTGTGTTGCTGAGACGGGATCGAGTGCTTTCTTTTATACCATGGTTCCTTGTGCATGATTTGAGTTGGCTTTCCTGTGTCTCAGTGTGGCCATAAGGCATTCCATTCATCCTTTTACCTACTTATCCAGTTATGTATGGTCTTCTCTCAAGTTACTACAGTTTCAGACTCCACATCAGACATCTAAGTGCATGAAGACTAGGCATTAATAACTCGAATTCAAGATAATAATTTGAATGCCTCACTAACTCTCTCACTCAACAGTGGCCAGCCAGCAAAGCCAAGAGCAGCCACCATCCCTCCCCAGTGTCACGGTCAATAGATTGAACCTGCCAGGAACAGTCCCACTCAGTGCCTTTGCACTTAACATTTGCCCTTCCTGGAATACCTTTCGCTCAGATACTCACATTCTGCAGGTATAATTCAAATGTCACCTTCTCAGTGAGATCTTCCTTAACTACATTTTCTAGACTTGCCCCCTCCCATTTCCTATCCTTCTTTGCTTTCTTCTTCCCCCACCCTTAACATCACCGTTATCAAACATACAACGTAGTTTACTTGTTTACCTTGTTTTTCTGTCTTCCCAAAGAGGATACAGAGCTTCGTGAGGGAAGGGATTTTTGTATGTTTCATTCCTAGTGCTATGTGGGCACTTAGCAAATAATTTTAGAACAAATGAATACACTTTGCAGATTATGATAGAGAAGGTTTTTACTTACTTAAGGTTGAAGACTTTTTGTGTGTTTACTATCTCTCAGCATTGACATGTAATTGTAGGGTTTTTTTTTTTTTTTTTTTTTTTTTTTTATGTGGTTTTTTTTTTTTTTTTTTTTTTTTTTTTTTTGGGGGTTTTTTTTTTTTTTTTTTTTTTTTTTGAGACGGAGTTTCACTCTTGTTACCCAGGCTAGAGTGCAATGGCGCAATCTCAGCTCAGCGCAATCTCAGCTCACCGCAACCTCCGCGTCCTGGGTTCAGGCAATTCTCCTGCCTCAGCCTCCTGAGTAGCTGGGATTACAGGCATGTGCCACCATGCCCAGCTGATTTTTTGTATTTTTAGTAGAGACGGGGTTTCACCGTGTTGACCAGGATGGTCTCGATCTCTTGACCTCGTGATCCACCTGCCTCGGCCTCCCAAAGTACTGGGATTACAGGCGTGAGCCACCGCGCCCGGCCAATTGTAGGGTTTTTTAAAGGACATGGTGTTCCATTCAATTGCATCATTAATAGCATTCATTAAGGGAATTTTTCACCCTGATTCCAAGGAAGGACATTCTGCTCTGGCAAACATGTTCAGTCACTCTAGCTGCCTACCACTCACAAAGGCCGAGAACTTCTAAAATCTTATATAAAGCCGAAAGTTGGAGAAGTTTAGGGTTTTACATACCAGTGAGTTCAGTCTTAGAACTTCAGCATGCCATCCATACTAACATATAAACTAATATGTAAGTTTACATGACAATATAAATTTGAAAGGAACCTTTATTTAAAAAATGCTTGGACTTCTCATGTGAATTGTCATGTTGTTGACTTTATTCTCTATATGCCTCAAACTTCCTTGATTTTATTATATGCCACATTTTATACTAGTCAGACCCACTCAAACTAGCCTCATTTAGATTTTGAAAGAGATGTCTCTCAGGTAGTCCATTGCTCATATAATGTGTCCCTAAAACGTTTCTGTGCTAACTCCTTTGGGCTTATTTCCTAAAATACAGCCCATGCGTAAAAATAAGAGGATGTGCCATCGTAGACCCTTCTTTCTCAACCCCTGTGTATTTTTTGAAATCCCCCTGTGGTCTGTATTTAGATCTCTTGGAAGAAAAAAAAAAAAGCCAAGCTCTATAAAGTATTTAAAGATGTTTTATTCTGAGCCAAATATGAATGACCATGTCCAACTTCAAGGGGTCCTAAGAACATATCCTGAAGTTGGTCGGGTTACAGCTTGGTTTTATACATTTAAGGGAGACAGAAGTTACCGGCAAAGACATAATACATGTAAGGTATACCTTGGTTCAGCCTGGAAAGGCAAGACATTTCAAAGGGATAGAGGGCACTTACAGGTCATAGGTGGATTCAAAGATTTCTTACTGGCAATTGGTTGAAAGAATTAAGCTGTGCATAAAGAGTTGAAGTCAGCAGAAAGACATTCTTGAATTAAGGACAGTGTGGAAGCCATGGTTTTATTATGTAGATGAAGTCTCTAAGTGGCAGGCTTCAGAGAGAATAGATGGCAAATATCTCTTTTCAAACCTTAAAAGGTGTCAGACTCTTAGTTAAATCTCTCCTGGATTAGGATAAGACCTAGTAAGGGAAGGAGATTCTCTAGAGAATGCAAATATCCCCCACAGGAGAAGGCTTTATACATCAAAATAAATATGTCAAATAAATATATTTTGGGGTAAAATACTTTTATTTCCTTGAGGGCCTATTATCTGCCTTTCGCTGCTATGCCAGAGTCAGGCTGGAATTGTGTATAGTATTGCTACAAAGAGTTTGTTTTGTCAGTTTTATGATTGTGATTGTAACATTAGAGTTGATCAGTTCTGCCTAAACTCCAAAGGGAGGGGGTGTAACCGGGCATGTCGGACCCATCCCCAACTTCCTGGTATGGCCTGAAGTACTTTTTCAGATTTTTTGGGATCCCCTTGGCCAACGGTAAGGTCTGTTGCATTGGTTGGAGGGCTTACAATTTTATTTTTGGCTTACAGATCCTTTTGTAAGAGCAAATGTAGTGATCTGTGTGGAGAGGCTTTTTGTGTAGGTCGTTTTGGTGATGGACAAGGTGCTCTCATTTTAAGATGCTTCCTTAGCCATAGGCCTCATGTCTCCAATTTTTCACTGATACACAGAATTTTCTGATATGTATACTATTTTGAACCTATTTCTTTCCCTAGTTCAACCACACGGGACAAGGAAGTATCTGCAGTCAGGCCATCATGCTCATAACTGACGGGGCAGTGGACACCTATGATACAATCTTTGCGAAATACAATTGGCCAGATCGAAAGGTAAGTCGATGCTGATGGCATCTGTGCAGTGGACTCCACTGAGAATCTTTACTGTAATCTCCGCTTGTCCACGGGTAAGTGCCCCATGTAGAGTTAATTTCATAATGATCTATGGCCTCTCAGACTTATGTTTTTTGGTTGACCAAAACTGAAGTCTGGCTTTCCCTGTTGTCAAAATGAAACTTTTTTGAAGGAGAGAAGAAACTTGTTAAGGACCTATTGGACGTGTTCTGTGAAAAGATTCATTGTGAAGTGTGCTTCATCTGTATTGGGCTGGGCTTTTCTTTATTTCTGTTTTTCCTGGAGGCAGAGCTGCATGTTGGGCCCAGCAGCTGTGGAATGGTGAGATCAGCCATGGTAGCCCTGTAGGCCTCCCCTTGCGTATTGTATGTCTGTAGTTCCTCCTCAGGTCCCCAGTATCACCCAGAAACTTCTCTCCATCCCCCAGTGCTGTTCCCCACCATTGTCAAAACTTGTCTGTTTTATATTCTAATCCTGTCTTTGCTTTCCAAGTTGACAGTTATTAATCTTATGAGGGTGTTGTTAGGTTATCAGTGACTGATATTAATATTTTTTGTGTCTTTTGAGTGTCTGAACTCAGAGATTGCTCAAGCTGCTATCTTGCCTGAGTTCCCTGGGAAAACCTTTAAAATTATGGATATCTGTATCCTACCCCACTCCTTCAGCAGCAAAATCTCTGGGGATGTGGTTCAGTAATCCATTTTTAAACAAGTTCCTCAGTGGGCACCAGCCAGCAGACTGACAATTGGTGGTCACTGTCTCACCTAAAAGGTGGAATTTTAGCAGGGGAAGTCGTCAAAGTGGACGCTGTTCTGGGAGTACCACAAAGGTGTTTTTCTAGTCAATGTGCCCTTGCTGTTATCCTGCCTGTCTCTAAGGTGTGTGAGTCAGTCCAGGCCAAGTCCATCCCTCTGTGTCTGTTTTGCATATTTAATTTCCGGGAATTAAACTAACTAAACACACTTGGCAAAAAGAAACGGGAGAAAAATGACAACTGTGTCCTCAGCTCTATCCAGAGAGCACATACTCTGAACATGAGATGGAAGATGTCATTCCATATTCCCTTAGTCACTGTTGGTCCACACCTGTCACTGGCATCTTGCCTTGCCAAGTGTGAGTCTGGTCTTGAAGACTGTGTACATTTTGTACAACGTGGTGCCCAAATGGGTGCCAACTCCTTCCCCTGGTACCCAACCTTGAAAAGAGCCATCACCTCTGAAGCTGGAGAAAAAGCTGGCAGTGCTGAGCTGACTGAGTATGTGGGACTCTGAGATGTCTCCTGCCCGAAGGATATCCAGGAATAAATTTGACCAGCCATAAACACTGGGTCAGCCCAACCCTTGAAGTAGATGGAGGTTCACTCTTAGACAAGGTGATATTAGATGTCAGCATATTTCATGTGGTAACTTCCAGAGACAGGTAGAGGCCAGAGTTAGTTCCTGATAAACATACATCATGTGAAGGGAGGAGCCTGCTGGACACAGTTGCACCTCTGCAGCACATGGCCCCGTGCTGAGCATGGGGCGAGACCCAATCCACAGCCATGCTGAGTGGCTGAGTGACTGAGGGGGCCAGGAGGGAGGCTCCAGTACTAGTAAACATGAGTAGGGCCATGGGCATTTTGCAGCCGATAGAAAGTTCACAGATGCCATGACATCTCAAATCATGGTGAAGAATATTTTGCATTATTCAGGGCATTTTTAAAAAGAAGAAGAAAGTGAAGGGAACTTTTAATAAGCAGCTCTATGAACAGTAAGTGTTTTTACATGTGAGTTTCACATGTATCACATGAATCTTTCCCACTTGGTGACATTCAATGGATAGCATTTACCCGAGAATATTGGCATTTAAACTCCCTGTCCTTAGTCATAGAGGCATAGGATGAGGGCTGCAAAGTCCTAATTCTCCAGACAAAACACAAATCTCAGTGTATCTTTCCAAATGAATAATATTGATCTTAGGCCAGATGTGTTCTTGAATTAATTCGAACCAGGATCCTAGAAATTTCAACATTACTTGAAGCAGTTTCATGTACTTATGAAGTGTTATCAAGCAGAAGTGGATTTTCTTTCTGTAGCAAGAGTGTCTTCTTTTATGATTAGAAGTTAATAGCAACAGTTCTTCCCCTCTGCCCTATACTGGAGAGTTTCACAACATTCTTATACATATCCATTCTCTTATTTAAGAACTTCCACGTGAGGGTGCAGGCAACAAACCCACTACCATTCAGCGTTGTGTTAAAATGAGATGATGAGCAATGTCTAAGCAGTCATCTTTCTCCATTATTTTGAACATTAGCTATTCAGTAGAGAGCTGTGCCATCCTGTAATTGACAATCTTCAGGATTGTAAAAACAGGAAGTGGGTTCAGGAGAGGGAAAAATGATCTCCAGGCTGGAATGTGATTCCCATAAAACAGTAGTTCTCAAACTTGAGTAAGCTTCAGGATCACCCAGAGGGCTCGTTCCCTTACAACTTCTGATTCAGTAGATCTGAATGAGGCATCGCGTTTGCATTTCTAACTAGTTCCTGAGTGCTGCAGAGGCTGCTGGTGGGGAACCACACTTGGGGAACTACTGCCACAAGAAGGAGCCCAAAGAATAGGGTTTGGATACTTGACAGGTTTGCCATATTGCTGCCTTCTATTGACTTTTACAAGGACCTATTTCCTCAGTTGAATGCAGTGCACAGGTTTGTGTTTCTTAAAAACTGTCAATTACCAATCAACATCAAAAGTCATGATATTTGTATTAGTCTGTTTTCACACTGCTATAAAGAACTGCCTGAGAATGGGTAATTATAAAGAAAAGAGGTTTAGTTGACTTACAATTCTGCATAAATGGGGAGGCCTCAGGAAACTTAAAGTCATGGCAGAAGAGGAAGAAGTTTCATCTTACATGGCGGTGGGAGAGAGAGTGAGTGAAGGGGGAAGAGCCCCTTATAAAACTATCAAATCTCATGGGAATTCACTCACTATCATGAGTACTGCTTGACGGAACCACTCCCATGATCCAGTCACCTCTCTCTGGGTAACTCCCTCAACACCTGGGGATTACAATTCACGATGAGATTTGGGTGGGGACACAGAGCCAAACCATATCATTATTCTATAAAATTTTGAAGTCGTAGCTTCTCTCATAATGGGTTTCACCTGGTACCTTTGGGCCAAGATTCCCATATGATAAGGCCTCTGCTGGAGTTGAGCAGCAGCTGTCCCCAATAGGCAGCAAATGCATGCTTCCTCTGGACATGACCCTCATCACCACTCTTCATTTCCTCTCAGCCCACTTCACTCACATGCTTGCCCTCCCACAGGTGTGGAGTTCCTGACCGCTGCTCTAGGGGAACAGGTAGTTGTTGTTCCCCAGCCTCCAGGAGTTTGTTCCCTTCTCTTAGATTTGTCCTGAGCCTTCCCTCCTCTCCTCCAGTGAGAGGCCATTTGTCCTGCCTGAGCCCAAAACTCGAAACTCCCTAGGAACTGTCTTAAGGAAGTATACCTTTGTGTCTAATATGGTAATTTTTTCTGGACCTGTCTTTCATCTTCATTCCTTGGTTAGTCCATGAGAATAGGTTCTCTACTTCTGAGCAATCCTACTACCTTTCACCATATCTCAGTCCTGCCAAGAAGTATGGCGTAGAGAGCCTAGGGTACCTGCCTGAGCCTTTCCCCCTAGTGCTTATGTCCTGTGTAATCTCTTCACCATCTGTGTGGGCAAGACCTGTGGCTTGCTTTTAACCAGTAGAATCTTCTAAAGGTGAAGGGATTTTGTCTCAAGTCAGTTTATTTTTGAGTTAATCAGAAGGGATATTATCCTGGGTGGGCTGGCTTGCTTTATTTATTTATTTATTTATTTATTTATTTTTCTGCAGCTTTTAAGTTCCAGGGTACACATGCAGGATGTGCAGGTTTGTTACACAGGTAAATATGTGCCATGGTGGTTTACTGCTTGATCATTCTGTTACCCAGTTATTAAGCCCAGCATCTGTTAGCTATTCTTCCTGATGCCCTCCCACCCCACAAAGGTGCCCAGTATGTGCTGTTCGTCCCCATGTCCCCATGTGTTCTCATAATTCAGCTCCCACTTATAATGGGAACATGTGGTGTTTGGTTTTCTGTTTCTGCCTTAGTTTGCTGAGGTTAATGGCTTCCAACTCTAACCATATCCCTCCAAAGGACATGAGCTTGTTTTACTTAATGGCTGCATAGTGGTATATGTACCACATTTTCTTCATCATTGATAGGCATTTAGGTCAGTTCCATGACTTTGCTATTGTAAATAGTGCTGCAATGAACATACATAGGCTGATTTATATTCTTTTGGGCATATACCCAGTAATGGGATTGCTGAGTCAAGTGGTATTTCTGCCTCTAGGTCTTTGAGGAATCACCACACTGTCTTCCACAATGGTTGAACTAATTTATACTTCTGGGTGAGACTTATTTAATTGAGAATCCTGGAAAGTGGGACTGGACCCTCTACGAAGGCAGAGAGACTCTCCCTGATGGCATGTTGAAGTAAGCGCCTGTTTGGAGAAGCCTATATGGCCAGGAACTACAGGCAGCCTTGAATGCGAGACTGGCTTCCAGCTGACAGCCAGAAAAAGGCTGGACTCTCAGTCTTATAGTGAAAAGAAATGAATTCTGCCAACAATCTAGGTGAGCTTGGAGGAAATTCTTCCCCAGTCAAGCCTGCAGATGAAAACACAGCCCAGTTAGCACCTTGATTGCAGCCTTGTAGGATCATGAGCAGAGAGCCCAGCTTGTTTGTGCCCCAACACCTGAGCCACAGAAACTGCGAGATGATAATAACTGTACTGTTCTAAGCCACTATCTTTGTGATCGCTTGTGTTATAGCAGTAGAAAACTAACACAAGAAGTAAGGAAAAGGGAGAAAGGGAAGAAAATCACTGACATAGCAATGCTATAACACATCCCCAAATCTAGTGGCTTAAAATAATAGTAACTTCTTATTTCTTGTGATTCTGTGGGTTAACTAGGTGGTGGTTCCATTTTACGTGGTGTCAGGTGGGGTCCCTGGTGAAGCTAGGAGCTTGGCTGTTTGCCTTAGTTTTCCTTTCCATGGGCTTTCTCTCCATGTGGTATCTCATCCTCCAGGGAACCCTATGTATCCACTGTCCTCAGTACAGTAGCCTGGATTACCTTACAGTGTGGCAGCTGGGTTCCAAGAAAGGGAAAGCAGAAGGTTGGGGAGCACACCAGGGAAGCATTTGTGAGTGAATTTGTAAAAGCTACCTCCCATCCAACAGGGCGTTGCTCCAAGCAACTGCTTAATAAAGCATTTTAGAGTGAGTTGGAAGAAGGGATGCATTATTGGTGATTTAACTGTGATTCTATGAAGGCAGCATCATGATTGCTTATGCAATGTGTCCCTTGCCAGTGTTTCATTTCTGAGAGCAGAAATGAGGAGCTATTTATTCATTTATTGGATGCCATTTACTTTTGTCTAATATCCATTGGTTGTGACTTAACAGCAGCTCTTACACACTTGGAATAAAATATGAACTCCAACATGAGAGGAACTCGTTCCAGGACCTGCTCAAGGAATAAAGCTGCATTCACTTAAATTAGAAAAATGGCTCTACCCACCATGTATGTAGTTGCTCTTCCAAGTGAACTAAAAAAAGGAAAGGTCATGAAATTATTTATCATTACCTCCTCCTGATGCAGAAGACAGAGAAGCAGTAGCTGGATGGGTAAGAAAATCATTAGCCAGGTTATTTAAACTAGAGGTTGGCAAACTCTGGCCCATGTGCCAAATCTGTCCCACTGACTGCTTTTACAGCTTATGAGTTATGAATGATTTTCACATTTTTAAATGTTCAAAGAAACAATATTTCATGACATGAGAAAATTATATAGAATTCAAATTTCAGCATCCGTAAGTAAGGTATTATTTTGACATAGTCACACCCATTTATTTACATATTGTCTATGGCCGATGGCAGAGCTGAGTAGTTGTGACAAAGACCAGATGTCCTGTGAAGCCTAAACAATTTGCTATCAGGCCCTTTAAGAATATGTTTTCCCACCCCGATCTAAGGGAATCTGAAAAATTTAGACCAACCAGCGTATTGCTGAAAGTCATTGAGATACCCTCAGAATTTCATGACACTGCTGAATTCAACAGAAGATGGTAATGAAGGTTTCTACCTATTTTTCCACTGCTTTTTCCTGCTTGAATACACAATTGTGTTAGTCCATTCTGTATTAGCATAAGGGAACACCTGAGATTGGGTAATTTATAAAGAAAAGAGGTTTATTTGGCACATGGTTCTGTAGGATGTACAAAAATTATGGTGCCAGCACCTGCTCAACTTCTGGTGAGGTCCTCATGCTGTTTCCACTCATGGCAGAAGGTGAAGGAGGAGCAGGTATGTCACATGGTGAAAGAGGAGGAGGCAAGAGAGAGAAAAGGGGAGGGGCCAAGCTCTTCTGAACAATCAGCTCGCACATGAACTAATAGAGTGAGAACTCAGTCGTTACCATGGGGCAGCACCAAGCCAATCACGAAGGATGCACCCCCATGACCCAAACACCTCCCACCAAATCCCACATCTAACATTGGTAGTCAGATTTCAACATGAGATCTGTAGGGGTCAAATATCCAAGCTATGTCAGTTGTACTAGCCAGATAGTAAATGGTAGAGGGCTGGGAGACTCGATGCCAAATACTCCTTTTCATGCTGTAGCTCCTCCTGCAAAAATGTTTAGCAGCCCTTTCTCCTTTTCTGTAATGAGTAGTTCTCTTTTCTTTCCCTCTCTCCTTGCTTCTCCGTCAGTGCTACCATCAGGACTGGGATATCTTAAATGGTGATGGGATTGCTTAGAGGTAGAGTGGGCTGCAAGGCTGCCCAGCCTTGGCCTAGAACCTTGGAATTAAGAGTCTTTATAAATGCTAGAATTGACTGCCTCTTGAAACCTGTTTTGGTGGTGACATGGACACAGGACAGAATTTCACAACTTTCAGGTCACTGTGGTATCCGGGAGCAAACACCCTGGAGAGAATCAGCCTCCCTCTGCAGAGGCCCGGGAAATCAGACTCCCTATCTCAGCCAGCTTGGGCTGCTGTGACAAAATATGAATGACTAGGTGGCTTATAAACAATAGGAATTTATTGTTCACAGTCCTGGTGGCTGGAAGTCTGAGACCAGGGTGCCAGCACGGTCAGGTTCTTTTTGAGGGCCCTCTTTTATGCCTTCTCGTGGTATCCTCACAAGACACTGAGGCAAATGAGGAAGGAAGCTCTCTCATGAGCTTTATAAGGATACTAATCCCATTCATGAGGACTCCACCCTTATGACCTCATCTAATCCTAATTACTTCCCAAAGGCCTCAACTCCTAATACAATAACAATGCAGGCTAGGATTTCAACATAAGAATCTTTGGGAGACACAGACATTCAGTCCAAACACTGTCAGTTACTATGGGGGCAGAGTTGACTTAGCCATAAATTAATAACCCTTATTTTGCCTTGTGTTATACTTGAGGGATTGAGGATTTGGCCTGTAACTGTCAAATAACAGAGCACATCCTAACTTGCTTCTACTGTAGGTAAAATAGTGCCATACTGCCTAGGTGTGCAGGTGGATGGGGACCCATCTACACCTGTCAGATGTCACTGCATGAGCTGACCCTTACCTAGTTCTGTTTTGAGCCACAGAAGCAGTACTAGAATGTTCTATCTACTTCCTCTTTATTTTCCTCAACCTGAATTTTCCTCAGTGAGAATTTTTTAAAAATTTTTTTGAGATGGAATCTTGCTCTGTTGCCTAGGCTAGAGTGCAGTGGCATGATCTCAGCTTACTGCAACCTCTACCTCTGGGTTTAAGTGATTACTGGTGCCTCAGCCTCCTGAGTACCTGGGATTACAGGCAGGCACCACTAAAGCCAGCTGATTTTTTTTTTTTTTTTGAAACAGAGTCTCACTCTGTTGCCCAGGCTGGAGTGCAGTGGCACATATTCTTGGCTTACCACAACCTCGTCCTCCTAGGTTCAAGTGATTGTCCTGCCTCAGCCTCCTGAATAGCTGGGATTACAGGTGCATGCCACCATGCCCAGCTAATTTTTGTATGTTTTAGTAGAGATAGGGTTTCACCATATTGGCCAGGCTGGTCTTGAACTCCTGACCTCAAGTGATCCACCTGCCTCAGCCTTCCAGAGTGCTATGATTATAGGCATGAGCCACTGAGCCTGGCCTACTTTTTGTGTATTTTTATAGAGATGAGATTTTACCATGTTGGCCAGGCTGGTTTCAAACTCCTGACCTCAAGTGTTCCACCCACCTCAGCCTCCCAAACTGCTGGGATTATAGGCCTGAGTGACTGTGCCTGGCCCTCAATGAGATAATGTTTTAAACCAATTTCTTATACCTCAATTTATAAAACGTTACTAATGATAGCTAATTCCTATTGAATGCTGAGTGCCAGATACTGTTCTAAATGCTCCACATGTATCTAATTCTCACAGAAACCCCATAAGAGGTATAGTATCATTATCCCCCTTTCACAGATGAGGAAACTGAGGCACCAAGAGGCCACATTCAGGATTCCCTGACTAGGATTTTGTAGAGCTGAAGTGACCACTCCAGCACTCCAATGCTGAGCCTAGATCCTTGACCAGGATGCAGACATCTTGAGAACAAAACAAGGTAAAATGACCACAGGTCAGAGGAAGAGCTGTTCATACATTGTCATTGGGACAGTTAGCCCAATTCCTTGGCCTCCTGCCCCCAAGTACAGGAGGGTCTGCAGAATGTCAGCGACTCAGTGATCTCAGAACCCATTGGGGCTACAGATAGAGAGCAAGAGACCACAAATTGTGGGGCCTTAGGATGAGGCTTTCTAGGTGTGATTAAATAATTTTCTTCTTCTGAAAGAACAGTAGAATGTCAAAGGTGAATGCTATTTCAGTGCTGTGTGCTGTGTGTTTTATTATCAGTTATCTCGTGAAAAAAAGCAAGGATCGTAGCTTTGAGGCCGAGTGAGAGGCTCAGGGCTGCTGGAAGATCCTTGGGGGATCATTGGTGGCCTGCTGAGGACTGCAAGGAGGTCAGAAGCAGCTCTTGGTTTGGGGATAAAGGGATGCCCTTGATCGTGGAATGGCTTGGGGGACCTGGCTTAGGGCACTTTTGGAACCCTGTCCTTTGGGCTGGTGTCACATACATCTTCAAGGAGGGGCTGGCTTGGAGGTTTTGTGCCCCTAGCCTCCCCTGTGGTATAAGAGTATATTGCCCCAGTGGCCTCCAGGGTGCTGGAAGCCTTAGCTCTGCCTTGGGGCCTTGGAGGGGGTTTTGTAAAGTTCAGGAATCCCCTTTCCTGATCTTTCCATGGGGCATGTGCCATTCTGAGGGTTGGAGTTTCTAAGCTGATTCAGGACTTATTCTTTTAAGAATGTAACCTTTCAATCATCTTAAGCAATTTGGAAGGAATTTTTTCTTCTTTCTTCCCCACTAAACGGCATTGTTCTCTTCTCTGACTTTCAAATCATTTTATAAATTATTTTCTTTGTCTCCCTTTGACTGGTTGAGATGAGAAGGGATTTGCCCACGACCACAGGCAACTTGGGAAGGCGTTAAGAACATGCTGTGCCCAGAGGGGCCTCACAAGATGCCCCACCCACCCCCCAGCCTCCACACAGCCTCCACTCTGGCTCTGTCTGTATTCTTCATCCCATAGAACTGCATTAATAATGGATGTTGAAGGTGGCGAGGGTTGCTGGCAGCGTAAATAAAGGGAAGGGGGTGCCATCTTAGGGTAATGCAGTCCTGCAACAGGTATTTAATGAGGGTCCACTGTGCCTCACAGTCCACTGGAACAGAGCCCAGGGGGCTAAGACACCTCCAGTGAGATCGCACAGAGCAGATAACAGATCACAGGTAACCAGCAAGTGAAAAGATCCATCATTTAATCATCATAAGTCTTCTGAACAAGACTAACAAGCGCTGGAGACAGAGAATGGGTGGTGTCAGCTCTCCTAGACTGGGTGGCCAAGACAAGCCTCCTGGAGGGCAGCGTGTGTGAGGGAAAGGAGCTGGGTGGGGAAGGCATTCCTGGCAGAGGGAACAGGACTTCAGAAGCCCTGAGTAGGAAAAGGTGGATGTGTGTGAGGAGCAGGAGGAAGTGCAGGTGACTAGAGCCCAGCAGACATGGGGACAGGGTGATGGGGAGGCTGGCAGCACAGGCAGCAGCCAGCTTCTCAGGGGTTCAGTGGGCATAGTGAAATGTTGGGATGTGATCCAAGGGGACAGTGGGGAGCCATGGGAGCCTTTTTTTTTTGGAGATGGAGTTTCCATGTGTCGCCCAGGCTGGAGTGCAGTGGCACGATCTTGGCTCACTGCCACCTCTGCCTCCCAGGTTCAAGTGATTCTCCTGCCTCAGCCTCCCGAGTAGCTGGGATTTACAGGCATGTGCCACCATGCCAAGCTAATTTTGTATTTTTAGTAGAGACAGGGTTTCACCATGTTGGCCAGGCTGGTCTCAAACTCCGGACCTCAAGTGATCCTACCACCTTGGTCCCCCAAAGTGCTGGGATTAAAAGCGTTAGCCACCATGCCCGGCTCATGGAGAGGAGTGAGCTGACTGTCTTCAGACGTGCTCTCTGGCAACTGTATAGGGAATTGGCCGAGGAGACATGGACTTGGGCTGCACGTACAGGTGGTATCAACTGTCCTCATCACAACTGATTAAAACGGGTGCAGAGCGTAGGCAGCAGACCCTTCACTTCTGTGGCTGCTCCAAGATGCTCCTGTTTCTCACCACTGTTTCATTCCAGGGCTCTCTTGGGTGCTGACATTTCTCTCTTCTCTTTTTCCCTCCTTTCCTCTTTCTCCTTCTTTCTCCTCCCTGGCTGAAGTCACTTTTCGGTCCAAAAGTTTTGGGTGAGTTTGTGTCATTGCTGTGTTTTTTCAAGGGTCGTAAATTCTAAAGATGTCTCAGGAAAATAAGAACCCTCATTTCTCATGGTCAGTCAACGGCACGACAGGAAAAGGCATTTTCCGTCGCTGTGGTGAGAGCTCATGCAGGCCCTTTCTGCAGCTGAAGGGAGAGTCGAAATGGTTCGTTATCTCCGGTTTATTTTTAATTACTTCTGCGGGTGTTGGACATCTTGTGACTTCAGCAAGAAGAACATGACAAGACAAGTTAGGAACGAAGCCACTGATGCATGGCTGCTGCGAGCCATTGAAAAATCACTGCACGTCAGGGCCTCAAGTCAGCCGCATGGTTCTTCCCCTGCAGCAGAAATTGCGGTCTCTCTTCCTGAGCTTGGCGCTGGGGCCTTGGGCTCCACCCAGGTGCTGCTGACCTCAGAAAGCAGGTGGGAGGCCAGTGTGCATTCTCTCCAGCTGACCCCCACCATCCTCTAGGAGATGGCTCTCCAGGTAGCCGCTCTTAAGGGAAGCCTCCCCGTCTCCTGGTGTTGGGGCACAGTCAAACACTCTGTTACTTTATCTCACTACGTAATGCTTAGCCCTACCCTGTGGGGAGTACTTCCAGTAGCATTCTTACTTTGCAGGTGAGGGAGCTGAGAGGATTTAAGATCCCTTGCCACAGGGCCCACAAAATGGAATTGGAAGTCTCCAATCCTTAGCCATGTCCAACTGTCTCCATATCTACCATTCCCAAGCTGTAGCATGTTGGAGTCATCGAGGGGTTGGCAGTGGGGGGAGTTGCCAAAAACGATTGGTGGGCTCCATTTTCCACAGACGAGACCCCAGAATCTGTGTTCATAGGTGGCTCATAGGCCATTTTTGGGGATTATGAGGGTGTTAGGGTGCTCTCTGGGGCTTGGCAAAGAGTGTTTCTCTAAGCCAGAGTATGTCCAGAAATGCCACTCAGTGTGGTTATATTCCCAGTGAATTGGGCAGGGTCCAGTCAGGGGCAGGCACCTACCAGTTGTTTGAGCAGAGAGAATTTCATGTTAAAAATTGTGACTCAAGTATTAATGAGATGAAAGGACAACAGAGAACTCTCGGTTATCTTGGAAGTGGCAACTGCAGGCAGCAGCCACCACGTCAGTAGTTGGTATGGGAGGAGGGGCAGAGGAAAGAAAGAGCTTACTACAATTTAGAAGCTTGGAGGCACAGACCTACCAGGCTGCAACCCACACCTCTGGGAAGGGCAAGCCGGCTGGCAAATGCTAAGGTCTCTGAGCTCAGAGGAAGGTCCTGTGGGGATGTGAATCAGACTTTTTCGGAGGGAGTTCTGGGGTCTCTGAAGGAGAAGCAATGAGACTGATTCCCTGAGTGCTGGGAGAACTACCAGCTAGATTCATTGCCTGCTACTAGAATGAGCTGTCCTTGCCGAGTGAAGAAGCCCTGCTGGAGTGAGGGCGTTGGGAATGAGAAGCCAATGGGAAGCAAACAGGGAGGTCCCTCTCCTTCCTCCATGGATGCAACATCCTCCTATTGACCTTATGGGCCAGACCAGGCAGACCCTAGCCAGGAACAGCTGGCAAAGGGAAACGTGGTTTGCAGACCCCCAGCCCGAGGCTCGGCCTCACAGAGCCCAACTCAATGTGTGTTTGGTGCCAGACATGTTAGCTTATTGGCTGGAATACCCAGTAATGACTGGAAGCTTGCTGCATAAATTCTGTATTATTTGCAACCTACTGAAATGTCAAGTTCTTACTTCCCAGGTTTTTATTTCTCTGGAACTATTGAATAGGGCTCATGGACATGTGGGTGGGAGGGCAGTGCTGCCTGATGGAAAAAGGGTGGTGTCTGGATGCTGACAAGTTGATTTCTTCATCTGTAAAATGGGCTAATTATAAACTGGCAGTACTGTTAGGAATTAAGATGATGTGGTTCCAAGCTCAGTGCTGGGCACACAGCAGGCACAGTACACAATGGCTATATCATCATCATCGTTACCATAATTTTCAACCACTCGCGTCGTTAAAAATCCATATGCTGTAGCTAAAACATAGTTGTAGTGGATGAATTTGGGTATGGGAAATAGAAAGTGTTCTTTTATCCCTGAATATGGATTAATCTTATGCAGTGTTTTAGTTGACTTGATTAAAGTATTCCACTGCATTTCCAAAACATTCCCAGGTTTTTCTTTTTCACCTATTTCATGAATAAATATATGTGCAGTATTTGTTTTACCTAAACTTCTGGTACCTATGAAAATATGCTGAGATATTTGACTACTTGGTATCAGAAATTAATGATAAATAGTTACTAATGTTCATCAATTCAAATGAGTTTCAATCAACAAGAGACTGTCTGTATTGGTGAAATATACAAAGGAGGTTTGAAAATAGTGTCACATTTATATTTATCCATTTTCTTTTTTTTTCTTTTTTTTTTTATCATGAGGTCTGCTGATTTT
>NW_016107323.1:11770069-11779328 GCF_001604975.1 Cebus imitator
TTTTTTGTCCATTTTCTAGAACAGTGGTCAAGGCTCAGACCACCTGGGCGGGTATCTAGGCTTTCCTGTTTCTGAGATGAGTGACTTTAGGCAAGTAATTTCCTTTCCTTGTGCACTAGTTCCCTCATCTAGAAAATAGGGGAGAAGAACCATGTCCCCATCTTGCAGGGTTGTTTTTGGGCAGATTAGTAGTGCCCAGTGTCTAGTGAGTCCTTTGCAGGAGGCAAGTGCACAGTGAGTCTTAGCGGTGGAGAAGATTATGACCTGCGGGACCCTGGACCGGGCTCAGCAGGTGCCTCTCAGAGGCATTCTCAGGCAGCCTGTGCTTCTGTGAACACAGAGAGGATGCAGACTTGGCATGGTAGATTTCAGAATGTGTGTGGCCTGATGAGTGGGTTTCAAGGTCCCTTAATTCTCTTAAGTGACCTTGCATTATTTTCTTGTTCACTCTCTTGGCAAAGCTATCCCAGTAAGTGGTTGGATGGGAAGCCTCCTAACAGCCTGTTTGTGATAGACCATGAACTTGCTGGACCCCAGTGAATGGCAGTCTCCTCCAATAGACGCTCTTCGTCCCTGGAAGCCAGAAACTGCCTAGTGGCCTCCCAGGGGAGCCAGCCTGGCTGAGTCCCATCCTGTATGTCCATGAACGCATCAGATGGGCTGTGCCCACTTTCCTGCCATTTCCTTTGTAGGATGGGCCAAGGAGGGGAGCTGAGCAGCACTGAGGTGGAGCCTCTCCCAGCCAGGAAAAGTGCCCACTGTGCAGAAAATTAGGGGCCCACAGGCCTGGCAGCCAGCTGTGCTTCCCTACTCCCTGACTCCCTGATACCTGCACGTAAGGTGCAATCAAATCTGACTTCCCAATTTCTCACATGGATCTGTTTCACTGGAAGCAGGCACCGTGGCCTGTTCTCCACGCAGAAGCAGAGAAACCCTTCCCCCTTCCCCGGTTTTATTTAGTTAGAATCACTACACAAAAAATGCACGTAATTACACAGTTGGTGCATGTGGATATATGTATATGCTCTTGTTATTATCACAGTCCAGGTGATAAACATATTTATCACCTCCAAAAGTTTCCTGGTGTCCTTTCTCTTTTTTTGGTTTTTGTAATTAGAACACTTATGAGATCTACTCTCTTACCAATTTTTTGCGTGCATGGTACCATATTGTTAGCTATAGGCACAATGTTATACAGCAGATCATGGAACTTACTCCTCTTGTATAATTGTAACTTTATACACATCGAACAACAGCTCACTTGATCTCTCTCCCCGCCAGCCCCTAGTGGCCACCATTCTGCTATCTACTTGGATACCTCTGACTATTTTAGATGCCACGTATTGAGAAATTCTGCGGTATTTGTCCTGTGACTGACTTATTTCACTTTGCATAATGTCTTTCATGTTCCTCCATGTTGTAAAGGGTAGGATTTCCTTCTTTCTAAGGCTGGATGAGATTCCATTGCATGTATATAAGGTCAGGCACGGTAGGTCACGCCTGTAATCCCAGCACTTTGGGAGGCCGAGGCAGGCGGATCATTGAGGTCAGGAGTTTGAGACCATCCTGGCCAACATGGTGAAACCCCGTCTCTGCTAAAAATACAAAAATTAGCCAGGCGTGGTAGCACATACCTGTAATCCCAGCTACTCAGGGGGCTCAGGTGGGAGAATCACTTGAACCCAGGAAGTGGAAGTTGCAGTGAGCTAAGATTCTGAGATTGCGCCACTGCTCTCCAGCCTGGGCAACAGAGTGAGTGAGTCTCCGTCTCAAAAAGAAAAAAAAAAAATTCCATTGTATGTATATACTACATTTTCTTGATCCACTCATCTGCCAGTGGACCTTGAGTTCTTTCTGTATCTGGGCTATTGTGAATAGTGCTGCAATGAGCATGGGTATGCAGCTATATCTTCGAGACAGTGATTTTATTTTCTTTGGACATATAACAAGAGGTGGGATTGCTGGATTATATGGCAGTTTTAATTTTTAATCTGTTGAGGAATCTCCATACTGTTTTTCATAATGGCTGTGCCGATTTACATTTCACCAACAGTGCGCTAGTGTTCCTATTTCTCACCAACACTTGTATTTTGTCTTTTCGATAATGGCCATCCTAACAAGTGTCAGATGGTATCTCATTGCGGTTTTGATTTGCCTGACGATGAACAATGTTGAGCATCTTTCCATTTGCCTGTTGGCCATTTGTGTATCTTCTTTGAAGAAATGCCTGTGCAGATTTTTTGCCCATTTTTATAATCAGGTTATTTATTTGTTTGCTATTGAGTTTTAGGAATCTCTTATGTTTTGGAAATTAACCCCTTATCAGATAAATTGTTTATAAATGATTTCTTGGAGATGACTCCAGAAACATAAGCAACAAAAGCAAAAAGTAGATAAGAGGGACTACTTCTAACTAAGAAGCTTCTGCACAGCAAAGGATACAATCAACAGAGTAACAAGGAAGCCTGTGGAATGGGAGCAAGACCCTTTGAAAACTGGAGGCTTCTGGTACCAAAGAGTCCCCCAGACCTCCACTGACTCCCCACTCAGCAAAGAGTTTAAGCCAAAGTCTCAGCAGGAGTCAGCAAGGCCTGGTGTGATGGGTGCCTGTTCTTGGCCTTCCTCTCAACTGCTGCCCCCTCCTGCCTTCTGCACAGCCCGCTGTTCTCAGGCGTGCGAGATACAGAACTACTTTGGGGTCTTTGTTCTTCCTCTTCCCTCGCTCTGGAGCACTTTGCCCCCAGATTGCCACATTGACTTACTCTAACTTCCTTCATGTCCTTTTCTCAGGCACCACTTTTTCAATGAGATCTACCCTACTAGATTTAAAGTTGTCCCTTGTCCCCCGATCTCCAGCTATCTTAGTGGCTGCTTTTCTTTTATTAATAGCACTTTTCGTCTTACAAAAAATTAGATGAATAACACAAGGAAATAAATTATTATTGTGTCATCTGCTCGAAGCAGAACATTCTGTGAACTGGGCACTATGTTTGTTTTCTCCGAAGTACCCAGAGTGGTGCCTGGCACACAGTGTGTGTTCAGGGAGCCTTTGGCAGGAGAGCGTGAATGCCTGCTGAGCACGTTCCTGAGTTTCCGACTAGCATCACTTCATTGATCCTCCCAGCACTTCTATGATATCGAGATTTATAGTATGTCCCTTTTTTAGGTGAGGAAACTGAGTTGAGAGCAGGTTAAGTAACTTGACTCCAAAGCCCATGTCTTTCACGTGCTCCCCAGCGCCTCCTCCTGGTCTGAGACCCTGGGGGTAGGCAGAGATCTTAGAAGCCTGCCTTCGGCTTCCCTGTTAAACTTCCTTGGGATTGCAGAGACCACCCAGGGAGTGTTACCAAGCAGCGTGTCCTGAATTTTGAATAGTGCTGGATGAACTTTCAGGAAAACTGCCACAGGGATAGAGAGAGTGACCTTGGACAGGAAGAGCCTTCAGGTGGTAGAATTTCCTAGCACCTTGAACATTTTCATAGTATGTAAAGCGGTGGTGATGATTGCTGTCATTATCTCTGCAGCATTTGTCTTCTCTAGTAAACAGCAAAATTAGTTCCTGTTTTGTTCTCCCCCAAAGCTCAGTGCCTGGCACAGTGCTAGATGCCCAGGAGGTGCTCAGTAAACATTCGTGGAAGGAGATGAGAACAAGCAGATTTAGGTCAAAGCATGGTGTCTGCATCCTCCCAGAAAATCCCCAATGGCCTTGTGTAGTTAATGGTATAGGCACACACACAAAAATGACCTACCCTTGAACTTGATCCTGACAACTCAAAGGGAATGATTTCCAGCTCAAAACCTGACCGTCAGCCTTGCATCTCCTAGTACTGAATACTTTTTCCATGTCAGTGGGTCTTCATCACAGAGGAGCCTTTGGCTTTCTAAGCTAACTTTATTGGTAGAGAAATCACCTTTACACCTCATAAATGAAGCTCCTTCTTCCAGTAGATTTTGGGAAATCCTGTATTCTCCATAGGCTGGCCCTTACATTCTCTCTCCAAACATCTGGATATAAAACCCGAGGCTCCCAATGCCAAATGGTTTTGGCCATCAACTGATTATCTGCCCTACTTACCTTACCTTAATCATTTCCATAAAAGAAATGAAGGGAGATTTATAGGGCTTAGTGAACATGTTCCATAAGTGCAGCCCAGCACGCCAGGCCCTGGCTCCTCTCAGGCCCTTCCCTCAGCCCAGAGCCTCCCACAAAAGCCTTTGTGCTTCCTCCCTCCCAAGATTCCCCACATGAAAGTTGAGCTCGGTTCATTGTTCGCTCTTTCCTAGTGTAAAAATAGAGTTTGTTCTATTCTGCTCACTCCTCGGGGATTCCTATCTAGAGAAGAAAACAGCTGAGGTTGGTGACTAATGGGCCTCTTTGGGGGAGGCTTGTATGAGCTGCACGTTAACTGTCCAGAGCGAATCCTGTCACCTGCCGCCTGCCGAACCTTATTGAAGAGCAAAAAGGTCCATGTGGAAATCTGTGCTGGAATGTGTACTGAAAGTGAGATGTTGAGGGAGGATTAGCCAAATGGCCAGGAAGCCCCCTGAGGCACCACCAGAACCATGGAACAGATTTCCAAGTTGCGCTTGGATCTGGGGAGGGTCAGCCCAGCCTTGGGATAAGTGTCTAGAGTCTTCTAGGTCAAAGCCTGAATTTTTAGCCCTTTCAACCCTTGCTTCTGTGAATCTGACCCTCAAAACCCAGGGAAACTTTAGGGCTTTTAAGATTTGAATCACTTTAATTTTGCTTTCACATGATGTGTTTCTGTGCCTCAATGGGACAGAAACAAAAACTGATGTTTTAGAATTTCAAAGAAGACTGTTCCAGTTCAGAACTCCAAATGGAAGGATGTCTGTGTGAGCCAAGGACATACTTATTGAAATGTGTTTTGTCTCCACAGAATAATTACCTTAACCCTACTAAAGTACTGACCTTTTCCCTTCCTCTTGACTTGGGAAATGGGCTATATGCTCTTTTCATTAAACAAAATTTATAGGTACATTTTAAAAAATCCAGAGAGAGTCATCTTAAACTAGGGATTGACAGCTGGCTTGCTAACATCAGGAAAAAGAGGTGGAGTGCAGATTCTGGAGTGTGGATCTGTGCTTCCACCTCTTGTAAGCAGAACCCTTAAAGATTCTCAGTTTCCTGTTGCTGCAGTAGATTCACCAGAGGTGGTAAAAGCTGACTTAGCAGTCTCTCTAGGCTCTCAAGAAAATCCCAGAGGAATGGCCCTGTGGTTCACACAGACATCTCACAAGTGTGTGTGTGTGTGTGTGTGTGTGTGTGTGTGTGTGTGTGTGTATAATATATAACTCCACATCTTCAGTGAAATATCCCCCCTCAGCCACCACTTCTTTTCCTGCTGTAGGCTTTCATACCACCTGCCATTAATACCTAATGACACCATCGTTTATAGTTAAAATGAGACATTAATTTTGGGGTTTCTCTGATTATTAACTCTACACATCACAAATTTCATAAGGGCAGATATCATGTTCCTTTGGGTCACCAGTATATGCCCAAGGCTCGGTTTGTTCATGCATAGTAGCTGCCTAATACGAAGTTGCCTCTGTGTATGTGTTTGTGTGTATGTATGTGTGTTATAGATGGATTGGCAGGGGTGCTGAGAGTGGTTACCTTAAGCCTCTGTGCCACTGAGGACTGAACACAAAGTATGTGTTTGCGGGGTAGAAATAACTCAAACTTTCATGGATGGAGCCTGACACTTCCTGGTCTGGCCTACGTGTGATCCCTGGAAGGCTAGCCTTGTTGACCAAAACAAGGAAGAGTCTAAAGTGACTAATCTATTAGAACTAGCCCCAGTCCTAAAAGATTAAATGCTGTGCATGGCATTCAGTCCAGCAGGGTTTAGGTACCAAGTACATGACTTTGAGGGTTGTGAAGGGTTTAGGAAGACCTCTTGGACAGGAACAGCCAAGAATTCCCTTAAGATGCTATTGGTGGCCTGGTCCATACCTTGTCCTCCAAGGGCCCTCACCTGCTCCACATCCAAGCCCCTGCCTGCTCCCTCAGCCTCAGGCCAGCAAATGCATCTGCTGGGCTTGCCTCGTGGTCTCAAGGCAAGGATCTTGCTGCACCTGTTTCTCTCTGGGACTCCAGGGCTGTTCAGGTCCACCTGGCTGGTGCTGTCGGTGGAAAGTGTAAGTGTACTTAGAAGAGAGAGGAAGGGAAATATCTTTTCAATGTTAATGTGGAAGAGGAAACTCAGTAGGAGGAAGCAGGAGTTAGAGAGTCTTACATTTGAAGGTCAGAGAAGCTGAGATCTGATGCCAACTTAGGCTTGTACTGTGTGATCTCAGACAAGCCACTCAATTTCTCTGAGCTTCTAATTTGTATAACAGCCTTGCTAATAGTTGTTCCTTCTCAGTTTTGCGGCGGGAGCCAAATGAGCAATAGCATGTGGCAGTACCTTTCGGTCCAGGAACCAGTGAGGGAAATGGGATAAAATTCATGAGGAGAGAGAACAAGGTGAGTAGGTCAGGACACCCTCAAAAAGACTTTGATGGGACATGAGGCCTCAGAATGTCAAAGTGTTTATGAGGGGCGCTCCAGAGCTTTCTGGAAGGATCCCTCTCTGTCTTTGCTGTGGCTGACGTTTCCAGTGACTTAGTTGTAGAATTCACAGGCAGGACTGACTTGCCTCTCTCTCGGACATGCCAAATTGCGCAGGAAGCTCTGTGAATATAGGTGTCTTTGAGCCAGAAAGGTTTGGCTTGTTTTAGAGGTGGTGTGGCACCTCCTGTTGTCTTCAGCCCTATCTAGGACCTGAGGGGCAGTGTGGGCCGAGGTGTCCACCCCTCGTGGTCCTGGGCCTCTCCGTTATCTACGCGGTGACTTGGCCTTCCAGGCACCAAGACTTTGATCAACCTGAAGCAGAAGGTTTGTGTGAAACCCTTCCTGTTTTCTTTTTTAAAACACAAATGGGATCTGGAATTGATCCCAGAGAAGACATCTGCCTCTTAATTTCACTTCAGAGGGGCAGGATGACAAGAAAGGCGATGAAGACAACTAAATGCATTTATGATTTATGCCCCCTGTGATAAATCAATGGATGATTTCTCCCCACAATGTGGTCACTGCCCAACTAACTCATACCAGCTGACACATCTGTGAGATGCACCCGGGGATGGGGGCTGAGCCCTTCCTTGCCATGTGCATACCAGTCCTGGAACCCAGTATCCCGAGGACTGGGGCTTGGATGTGTGAGAGAGGGGGTCTCTGCAGGGACTGAGGAGCATGGCTGCTTCACTGCCACCTTCTCGTCCTCCTCCTTCTCCTGCCTGCATTTTCCCTTCTTGCATCCTTATGGTGCAGTCATGTTCAGCCTGTCCTTGGTTCATCTCCAACATTCCTTTCTGTGTTCGCCTTCAAGTGTTGTGAGTTAGATTTTTCCATTCCCTAAAGGTGATTTGAGCAGGCCCAGTTCTCACCAGAGTCCCTCAAAGCAAGTGGGGAGAGTGGAAAATCACATTAACTCTTTCATTAACTACAGCTGTGCTGAACTGAATCAGAGATGGCAAAGAGGTTGCATTCCCAAGGACCAGCTGCAGGTCTTCTGAGGTAGCTTTCTGGAGCACAAACTTGAATAGGCTTTTTAGGGCCGGGCTGGCCAGTAAAGGGACCAGTGAGCATAATCTACCCTGAACAAGAAGGCCAGTGCTGACTCTGTACCACAGGTAAGGCCAGTAGTGGCCCTTGGACCATGGGTTTACTACCTGTTTCCCCAAGATCTCCTTGTATCCTGGACACTTGACCTTGCACTTCTGAACTCAGAAAGCCATATCTACATATTCCAAAATACTCTGTCATTCGAAATTTTCAGAAATCTGTTGAACCCTATTTTGGCTGCCTGGCAGCCACACAGCAGCTAGATTCCTTACTCCTTACCACCACCTCCCCCTTTTCAGCATCATCTGAAGCTAATTTATCCAGGAGTAACTTGGTCTTTGTGGGGAAATGTCACATTTCATTTGATAAGTTAACTGCAAATGAAACCGCCTGGTTGTACCTCTCATTTTCCTCTTGTTGAAAAATGTCTTTGTTCTACCATATTTTTGCCTTTCTTTTCATAAACTTGAGAAAGTCTTTGGCAGGTGCCAAAGCCATTTCTTGGGTCTAAGCTGGGTGGTGAGACCTCCTGTAGATGGGAAACGGCTAAGTGTGGGGACTCAGAGGCTGGTGCTTTCTCTAGGAAGCAAGCAAGGTTGCAGGAGGTCAGCAAGGAGGAAGCATGGGGCAAACCCATGGCTGGAGGTGGAGGCACTGGCTGTGTGTTGGGACATATGGGGCTTTAGCTAGAACCCCTGATTCTGGGACCAGATTGCCCTGCTCCATGCAGGCTATGTAGAGAAGGAGAAATGAGCCAGCTAGCAAAGGTTCATTTGATGTCTCTGCTGTTCCTTCATATTACCATTGTTCCGGCCAGAAATAATATACCTGCAGCTGTGTTTCTGTAGGACAGTGGGGACATCTAATAATATATCAGGCTGATCTAAGCTGCCTTTTCTCCAGCAGTGCCCCAAGGGGAAGATATATGCTCCACCTTTATGTTATCCGGTGGTACTAATCAGAAACTATTGCCGTGGAAACGACGTGTCCCGTTTGGTTCCCTTCTAGCAGGGAATTGTAAATTAAAAGGGAGCTTGATAGATTCCGCTTAATGCCAAAATGAAATCCTCACATCCTTTGTTGGATATTACATAATTAGTTGACTCCTCAAAGGAGTTCTAATTATGCCTGTGGAATAAGCTCAAGATAATGAAATGCATTTGTTCTCTGGCAAGCCGTCTGTCGCATAGCATGGAGCGCCGAGTCAGTTCTCCAGGCTTCACCTTCTCGCTCAATGAGCAAAGCTTTATTTACAGCCACAGAACTTGGAAATGAAACATAGAGTTATTTTATAGTGTTCTTATTGTTTATTTCCATTAAGAAAATCAGTTTTCTTTAGCTCCATGTACTGCGTAAATGACCACATGTACGGTGGTAGCTGCACCAATCCCAAAACATAAAGATTTTGCTCCTGAATGCATTAGAAGGCTCATAATACCACAAAACCTGCCAGAGATTGGAAGAGACTACTGACAGGGGCTAAAGGGAAAGAGTTTTTTGGCCCCAACTTTTATTAACTGTAACATTAATGCTCAGTAAGAGATGTATCGATGGGTGGGTGGGTACCTGGATGAACGAGAGAGAGGATGGGTATACATATATACATATATATATATATATATATAT
>NW_016107323.1:11779338-11878219 GCF_001604975.1 Cebus imitator
TTTCTTCTTTTGAGACAGGGTTTGCTCTGCCATCCAGGCTGCAGTGCAGTAGATCACTGCACAATCATGGCTCAGTGTAGCCTCAACCTCCCAGGTTCAAGCGATACTCCTACTTCAGCCTCCTGAGTAGCTGGGACTACAGGAATGTACCACCCTACCCAGCTAATTTTTTTGTAGAAATGGAGTCTCACCATGTTGCCCAGGCTGAGAATGGGTATTTGAATGGATGGATGCAAACCAGAGAGGGGTATAGATGGAAGAGAACTAACTCAGAAAAATCTACCCTTGGATATATTATCCAGTATTGGATTACTAGAGAAAATGATGAGGAAAAAAGAGGGTTTGCCCCCTACTAATTCCTTGTTTATAAAAGGGAAACTCAAGAATATTTTAATTTCCCAGCAGACAACTTTAAAAGGTAACAGCAAAAAGATATGAGAAAAGTTGACTTGGAAGAAAATAGAAGAAATGTCTTCAAAGATAGTCATATTCTAATAGCTTAAAACATAAGATAAAATATGAAATAAAAATATATTCTTTATAAATAAGTCACTGATGACCTAACAAAGTTAGAACAAAGCTCTGCTTAAACTTCTCTTAGCAATAGATTGTTCCCTAACAGATTAGTGAGTGGAACCCAAGCCAAGAAGGAACCATTCAGAATGGCATTCATGGAGTATACTGCCTCAGTTTCTGTACTTAAAAATGAGGATGCTCTGTGTGTAGAGATCTACCCAACCCCATTGCTGACATAGTGATAACGAAAAGCCAGGGATGCTTATTAGTTTTCCTCCTCCAGTGTAAGGACTTATTAATCTCTTCTGATGGCTGCAGGTGCCAAAGACATTTTTGCTGTTGTAGTCGCCTCCTCTCCAAATTTGTCCTTTAAAATATATATAGAAAGAAAGGACTTAAAGGATGTTAAACCATGTTTTCCTAAGACAAAAGGTCAGTCTTATTTTGTGACATGTGATTCAGGGTGACTGGGGGATTACCTGGTGGTAAGAGGGGAACTTGGACCTGTATTTTCCCTGGCATGGTTGGAAATACTTTGTGCAATCAAGTTCCTCTGTCTAGCCTGTCGCCTGGGGCAGCGGAATCCTTTCAAGACTCTGCCCAGGTGGATGGCCGCTGACTTTCAGTGGAACACTTGAGGGCAGTTCTCGGCCTCTAAGGGTAGATTTTCCTCCTATCAAAAGAGCCATTCATGAACTCTATTGACCAAAAAGTTAGTTCCTTCATGTTTTTGGCAGAAGCAGCTCACTGCAGCTTAAATTCCCAAAGATCAGGTCTTCTCGTGTTAGTTAGTACTCATCTACATTCCGCCTGGCACAGCATATCTGGTACATGAACACTGTTTTAAACCCTGCTGATTGGATCATTTGTAAGACATTCACATAAAAAGGACCCTACCTTGAACTATTTTTTCAAATATAAAGTTGGAACCCTAGGACCTCAGGATTTGAAGAAAACATAAAGAGTGAAATATATGAATTGGTTTCAAGACTAACTTATGACACCTGCAGGTCAGTTTTGTTTTGTGCATGTTGGATCTATAATCCGTTACCACCTTCCAAGGCAGAGGCTGGAAGGAAGCGGTAGGAAGAAGGTCAGAACCCATTTGCAGTGGATACATCTACTTGCCATGGTTAGATAAAAAGGTTTTCATTTTATTTCTGTTCCATCAGACACAACATCCCTACTATCACTCAAACCAGGGCATTGAACCTTGAAAACTGATGCATTGCCTGTCATCACACAGACCACGTTCTGCTGAGTTAAAGAAAAGACACAGTCTAGTTTGTTGAAAAATGGTGATGAATATTTGGATCATATTTTAAAAGAGTTAAAATAAGTCGAGGTGCCGTGGCTCACACCTGTAATCCTAGCATTTTGGGAGGCCGAACTAGGGGAATTGCTTGAGCCCAGGACTTCAAGATAAACTAGGGTAACATAGGTAGACCTGGTACCTACAAATAATTAAAAAAAAAAAAAAAAAGCTAGGGTTGCTGGTACATGCCTGTGGTCCCAGCTACTTGAGAGCTTGAGGCAGAGGATTACCTGAGCCTGGGAGGTCAAGGCTGCAGTGAGCCATAACTATGCCACTGCACTCCAGCCTATGTGACAGAATGAGACCCTGTCTCAAATAAATTTTAAAAAGTCAAAATAAACATTTTTATGTTTGAATTTTATATCAACATGGAATGACAAAGAAGCAGATTTGGCAAAAAGAATTCTCTTATTCAAAATTCAGAAGGCTATTTATTATAACTTTGCTGCATTTAAGTAAAGCTATTTTAAGAGCAAATATCATCAGTAGGCCTTGGGATACAAGACTAAAATAAGAAAGCAAATCTTCTGAGCATGGGAGTGAATGCCTTAAATATTAGTAAGAATTTAGGCCTAATTTTAAAAATTGGGTCAATCAGGCATACAGTGCCTTGAGTTTTTTTCTCTTTTCTCTACAGAGTCATTAGAGTGTGTCTGAGAGGCAAAAGGCCTGAACCTTCATTCTGCATTTGCACAATGACATTTAATCAAGTGCAAACAGCCCTGCAGAGTTCAGGAGTGCTGCTAGAACTAGGATGATGGATCTAATACTCTAGAGACCAAGAACAATGAAGTTAACATGTGGGTTCACCTCCGCCATCGTTCAAGGAAGCATTCGTGGCCTTTTGCTGTGTTTAATTACAGTGGCAAAATCTCAGTCACTGTTTACGCAGGTTTATTGCTCAGGTGTGGAAATGCATTCTAGGCTCACTTTTGGCATTTGCTTTGTATCAGGGGGAGTTCTTAGTCTTTTGAATTAAAAGTAAATTCATTCTGTTTCTTTTGGTATTAGAAATGTAAATATCTTCACCAAACCTGCAGGGAGTGCTGTAGTGGTAGATGGGTTTGTTACTTCAGCCACTTGACACAGGGAACAAGGACCTTGGAATAGGACCCATAGGGAACCAGTCAATTCTGTGGTTTCTTCAGATATTCCTTCAAGATGGCTGTGGTCATGCAGCCTGCAAGGCCCTACAGTGTCCAGACATCTAGTTTCTGTCAGGGTTCACCTGAAACATGGACTTTTCCTGCTCCAAGGCACAGGTGCCTTCTGTGAGATGGCATTTGTAGAAGCTGCTGCGTCCCCCACAAAGTTCCTTTTACTCAACAGGACACAGGCACCTTTCAGATTTCAGCAGCCGAGGTCACGTTCCTTTGTCATGTTTTCATGTGGGATTATATTCCTTTTTTTCTTGGCATTTACCTCTGTTTCTTACATTCTCATTAGAGCTGTCTTATTGTTTGGCTCCTTCCTGAGACTATGAGTTCCGCAACCGAAGAGTCGGGGCTAGCTTCATGGGCTTGCTACTGTGCAGTTACACAGGGTTCCACATTCGGAAGGGCCTGTGTTTGGCTTCCTGCTCTGCTACTTTCATCTTGAAATCCTTAATACTTTTCACAGTTTCATTTTGCAAACCACATAGTCATTCCTGGGTTGGGGCCATGTCCATTTTATTGGCTCTCCAGCACATGGTGTGTGCTCAAGGAGCATTGTGTAAAGGAATGTTTCAGTGACAAAAGATGATCTCTTTTCATGAGGATGTGAAGTGTAAAATCTCTAACACCTAACAGCAAGTCAGGATGTTATGTATTTTCCTGGCGGTTCAAGACTTAATCTCATTCTTTTCATAAAGTTTGGCAAATGCAATGAAAATTGAATTAGAGAGACTTGCATGTTACGATCTAAGAAAAAGAATTGGTCGCAAACTATGGGAAGTATAAAAGTGGACTGATCTGTTGTTAATTTTTTGTTCTATATTTAGAACCTAAAGGATGATGTTTAGAGAGCAAAAATGTTAATTGTCTTGCAAAGAGTGCTAGACACTTTGGGGCTAGATGTTAATCGTCTTGGAAAGAGTGCTAGACACTAATGAGCTGGGGCACATACGGCATTAGAGAAAGTATCACACAAATGGTAGAGGAAGTTGGGACAATGACTAGGGCTTTTTAAAAAAATCTTTTAATTTTATTTTTAAATTTTAATCTATTTATTTATTTTGAGACCAGGTTATGTCACTGGTTAATTTTTGCATTTTTGGTAGAGATGAGGTTTCACCATGTTCCCAGGCTGGTCTCGAACTCCTAGGCTCAAGCTACCTACGTGCCTCAGCCTCCCAAAGTGCTGTGATGACAGGCATTAGCCACTATGCCCATCCTAATGACTGGGGCTCTTCTGAAATGCAAAATTTAAGTGTTTTTCACTGTATTAATTCAGGACCAAGGAACCACTGAAACAACATGTCCAGTTTGATTTTCCCGACATATAGCTGGGGAAACCTTGCTCTCCCCCACAGGAAGCTTGGCCAAAAGTCTGCTGCAGTGTTCATGGAGAAATTGCGAGACTTCCCAGTTCTATGCAGCATGCCCATAAGTTTTCTGTCACTTGTCTGATCTGGACATACATTTCCCATTCTCCCCTGCCCACCCAAAAGGTGACTGCCGCAGATTGTGAAGTTGGCAGGATTTTCCAGGCTGTGCCGGCACAAGCTGTTAATAAATTAGGTGCACAGAAGTGTGTTGGCAAGGCGTTTCCTCCTGGAGTTCATAGGCCTTCCAGAACATTTATGTCTCATTACAGCCCGTACAGCAGTTTATGTCCTAATAAATCAGAGAAGCTTTGCAGAGATGGGCTGGACCATAATGAATCTTTCTGTTGGCATTTTCCCTTTACAGGCTCAAATAATGGAGCAAAACCGCCCCATCTGGCCACTCTGAAAGAGAGAACTCACAGTGGGAAGCTGTTTTCCCAAGCATGACAAAAGGTCATCCCAGGTAGCAGGAGTGAGGGGAGTCAGCTAGGGCTGTGAGTGACAAGGTGGAATGAAGCCATTTATGAGCCTTTATCACTGTGATTATAGGCATTAGCTGGACTGTCAGGGTCCTGTTCTTTCTTTCTGTGATACGTCTTGGTCTTTGCTGATTTTTCACATTTAATTTTCAGGCCTGTTTGTTGTCTTGCAAATAGCTCAAGCAGACACACACCCTCAGCATGGGGTGTGGACCTGCTCTCTTTGATTTATGTTTTATTACCTTGATAAGACTCATTCCTGGCTTACTGGGAATGGCTGCTGAGCAGAGTGAGGTGAATCTGCCCATCAACCCCAGAGAAGCTTCTCTCTCCCTGCTTTCCTTCACCCATGTGAAGGCATGTGAGAGGAAAGCCAAGCTAATATGGAAATCATTATTAATAATCTGGTGGTGGACAGAAATGTATTAT
Organism: Cebus imitator; assembly: GCF_001604975.1. NCBI lineage: Eukaryota > Metazoa > Chordata > Mammalia > Primates > Cebidae > Cebus > Cebus imitator. The sequence continues at coordinate 11,784,605 of NW_016107323.1, forward strand.
TTTGGCTAGGAAGTAAACTTATCTCTAGTGGAGGTTTATCAGTTGTAAACAAACAAACAAAAATATATAAATAATTTTAAAACCTGCACGTAAAAAAGTGAAAATGGTTTTGGTGAGTTACGTATTTTCATAGAAGACCCATCCTCTATTTTGGAAGTAAACATATTTGATCATTTCCTTTGTATCTAGTAACTGGGATCTCATTTCATTGGAGAAAAAATTAAATCTAATTAAGTCAAAGAAATTGTCTGATTGTTTCCCTCCATTTCCAGTCTAGCCGGTCTGTACTCCTACCTTCTGCGGGGCTGAAGGGGAGCTTCAGAGACACCGGGCTGCTTGGTTGTGCTCACAGAGAGGCTCTTGGGAGCCCGTGAGAGTGGAATATATACAGCTGGACCTATTTCTATTCTATAAAGCTTGGCTGGTGCCTCTTCAGTAATCACTTGGCTGTTGGGAAGGCAGAGGAGAAAGCAAGTGAGAGGGAGTACATGATTTATCAAAAGTGACAAGGACAACAGAGCTCCTCTACCAGCCCTCAGCTACCCTCCTATTTATATAACACCTTTCCTTCCAGTGTTTCCCCCAGCAGATGGCCAGGTGAGTTCCCGGTCTCTGCACCGAAATACAGCTGCTCCAGGGCAGGCATGGGGGATCTTGTGGGCTGTCTCCCAGCAGAATTATGCAATAGTCCATGGAGGGAGGGGACAAAGTCATTCCCTAGGTAAAGCAGCCCTGGAAATGTAGACTCAAAGCCAAGTGCTGCTTGCAAACTGGGAGGTTGCCAAGACCTAGCACCCCAAGACTCAGGGGTTAAAGTAAAATCCTGGAGGAGTTAGTAATTGACCACAAGTGGGTCTGCCCGGAACAGCCCCTGCTGTAATGAGAAAGTCAGTGAGACTTGGTGGGATCACAAAAGCGCAGTAATGTGTTGACTGAGGTGATTGTGCTCTGCCAAGGGAAAGAGTCTGCCCTTCAAAGGGATTCCTCAGATGTACTCTGAAAGTTTCCCCGTTGTCCTGCTTTATCAAGATCCAAGAACAAAATGAGGTACTTGCTCTGCTTGAGATTTTTGCTCTGGGGTTGAGTGTGTGAGTATCAGGAGACCTCATTTGGTACAGGATGTTGAACACACACAGCTGCTTTTTTAAGGTTTCCATTTGAAACTGGTTGAGCCATAACAGGTAATTAGCACCTTTGCTGTTGGAGCAAGTGGTGCTTTTATTGGTTGGAGTTTCTCAATCAGGCTGGCTGCTTTGCAGTTTTTGGAAAGAGAATGTAGAAGGAAAGCAGGAATGCTGTGTGTCTCAAAGAGTGAGGCCAAGCTGAGAAAATAAAGCAGAAGGTCTGAGTTCAGTGCCCCGTCCCCTCAGTGCCATATTCTAATCCTACCCTGCAAGTTCTAACCCCACGTTGGCGTTTTTCTTTCTCTGAGATCATAGGTAGACCCCAGAAATTGTTCTTGTATCCACACTTTTCTAACGTGTGCTGATGGGGACTCCGGCCTCATTTTAGGGGTCGTTTCCAGAATGAAAAGTAAAGATGAAATGGATTTGTTGGGAATAGTTTGTGCTGCTGCAGACCTGAACACACTGGTTGTTTAACCCAGCATTACAGCTGTGGATTAGTTAGGACTGAGGAAATGTCCTGGAAGCAACTTGTTTGGCCTTGCCAAGATGTCAGCTAAGCCACTTTCAAATTAGGTGATCTTGTTGAAGACACATAGGCATGTGTGCTTCGGCTCTACTGTGTGTGAGATAGGGATGGTCGCGTTAATACTCTCTTAGAGTGGTTGCAAGGATTAAACCAGATAGTCCTGTAAGCCCATAGTGTGGTGGTTTGGACGAGTAAATTCCCAAGAGATGACAGCTGTGATTGCAACGACGATGATGATGGTGATGATAACCATGATGACATTGTTACTTCAGAAACCCAGAATCCAAACACCTGGAAGCTATTTTAGGAATGACAAATTTAATCTCACATGCCAACTTCTGTTGATGGGGTGACAGTGTGCATGGGATTCTGAGACTACACATGGGCTCAGTGAGAGAGTGCTGAAGTCCTTAGGGATTTCAGCCTCTGGAGATGGAATCAAGGATGATGGCACACACAATTCTGTCCTTAATAGCTGTGCAATCTGGGGTAAGTTCACCTTAAAATCTAGTTTTTAAAATCCATATGATGGGAAATTTGGACCACATCTGTTTTCTTGGAAGTATTCAGCAGCCAGACGTTCAAAGGTATTGGGGGTGGGTATTGAAAAGATTGAGTAGGTTTGGAAATGCTGTGTAAAACAGAACAAGTTGAGGCAGGTTTCTTTATTACAGGACTTCTAGCACCTTTAGTGTGCTTGAAAATCCCAAGAGGAAAATATGTTATTCTTCCCAAACTTACCTGATCAGGAAAATGTTTGTTTTACAAAACGCAACTCATGAGACTAGTGTTGCACAGAATGGATCTGGAGAAATTAGATGATTTTCAGGATCCATTTTTCCCTCCAAATCTGTAAGTCTCAAAAACTTAGATGAGTTAATGACTACACTCCCTTATCATGAACTTTATACCTGTTATCAAAAATGAAACTTCTTCTTTCGGGGCACACTTAGATGACAGTCTTTTGTTGTTTGAAACAACTTTGAAAAATATCAAAGATATCATTTGGTAGGACACTAATCCTCAAAATTTATAAGCCATCCTGAATCTCAGCTTCAAGTGCAAATTATTCTGATGGGTTTGGTACACCCGTTGGCTAAAAAGCTTTTTTCTCAATATTTGACTTTCCTCTCTGGACTGGGCTGGAATGAGGACCTGTGAGGTGAAAGGCCCTTTACTCTCTCCTCTCCACCCCGAAAAACAGCCATCCTTTCTACCTGCCAGCACTGCCTAAGAGGCAGAGGAATGCCTCGGGCATCTCTAGACTTAAACCATCAGCAGCTGTGTCTTCCGTGGCTGATGTCGAGGCAGAGCAAGGTAGGCTGCCAGGATGGCCTAGGAAATCTCCAGGTTTGTGTTGATTTCTCATTTGCCATTAATAGTAATAAATAACATTTTACTTCACATGGCATTTGTCAGCTGTCAGCCCTGAAGGCTTTTGAAACTATTTGGGGGCAGTAATAACACTCTAGAATAACTTTGAGAAATTGATCTCTTTTAGCCAGCAAAAGCTTAGAAGATGTTTGGAACATAAATACAGTCCCCAGGGTTCCTTTCTTCTGCTGATGATACAGAGCATTATTCCTTCAAAGGGGCCCCACAGAGCCTGGGCCCCATTCATTCATTCATTCATTTGTGAGGGAGTTAAAAGAGGGGAGAGTGTTGGAAGTTAGTGTGAGAAGGGGAAGGAGGATGGAGGTTTGAGGAGAGAAACAGGTATAATTGTTGTCTTAGGAGACTTGGGAAGATAATTGAGCAGGGAAAAGTAGAAGGAAGACCAGTGATGGGGAGGAACACCTGCAGACGTTTAATTATAAATTTAAAGTGGGAGTGGCCAACAGCGTTGTGTGTTTTTCTCCAGCCACATTTAGCTGCTTGGGTGCAGGTACAAAGGAAGTAGAAAGTTGGGTTTAAAGGGTTGGGGTTCAGGTTGGATGGAAGGAGAGTTAATAGAATCGGGAGTGGGTTCAAAAGGAGTGAGCCTTGGAATCTGAGGTGGGTAAGAAGGAAGTGATGAGAGAGAGGTGGTAGACGGTGGAGGATCAACTATTTTGAGATCCCCACATATGGGAAGTGAGCTGATGGTCTGATAGCCGAGGTCAGAAAATTAAGATTTTGGAGGAAATGCAATATTGACAATGACAGTGCCTCGGGTATGACCGTGGGAGGAGATGGTTGAAGTGGGGTGGAGAACACCATTATTGAGAGAGACGGTATTAAGGAACCCAGAGGCTAGCATCTTCATATCACTGAGAATAGCAACAGGAAGAGAAGAGAGCCAGCGAGCCCAGTGAAGTATTCATGGGTGATCAGGCGGTCAGGAGGCAGCAGAACATGAGGGCCAGGTTTGGTCTGGCCTGACAAAAAGTGCACCCCAGGATCTGGGCTTTTTCAGGGGACGAAAGAGACATTTTTGGATTTGGCAATAAGTAACAGGGAAGATACTCCCTTGAATTTACAGGCTGCATGATATGCAGGGTTTGGGCGACACGGCCATCATTTGCTAGGAATGGAAGAAGCAGAGTTTTCCAAGGACAGACGGATTTGGGCAGCCAGACAGAGCATGAAGGTGAAGATGAAGTTGAGAGCAGGGTGGAAGACGAGGTGGATTTTGCTGATGCCGAACCAGGAATGACAGGGGACACACAAGGAGTTTGGGACAACAGAGGAAGGGCAGGACAGAGGCAGTCATGTGGGGATAAGGATCTGTGTGTTGAGGGCTGACCTAAAGGGCCTGACCTTTCCTGTTGATGGAGGAAAAAAGTGGGGAAAGGCTCTCCTGGCTCCTAGGGAAAGGTGGTTGGTCTGTCCTCTTCATCTTCACTTCCTGAAGTTCATGGCTTAGGCAGTGGGCAGTGATGAGGCTAGGACTCTTTGGGTCTCTTTAATTTCTGCTCAGTACAATGCTGAGGTAGAGGGAGGAGCCCAGAGGAGGAAGGCCATCGTGCTGCACATTCCTGGGGTGCCACTCACACTGCAGTCTGTGTAAGCACACCCCCGTAGTTGTGCTTGAGGTAAGCTGTGAGTAAAAAGTCTCAACAGTCGAAGAAGTTTGGGAGATACTGCTTCCAGTGCGCCCCTCTGGAGGGTGACAAAAGTGGAGGCTCTGAGAGACCCACAGCGGGCGGGCCTGTTCAGCTTTGTTTGTCTCAGCATTCCCCAGACCTGGCCTCTCCCTTCCTTAGCACCTGCACTTCCACCGCCTACTCCCAAGGTTATATCTTCGCCTTGGGATCATTTTTTGGTTTTCCGTAGAATCCCTTTGATATTCTGCAGAAGTAGCCTTCTTTGGAACGTGCTTTTGGAAATACTGGGTTTTCATTTCATGCGACCACCAGCTGACCGTCCCTTACTTCCCTGAGCCTCCAGTTTCCCATCTTTAGTAACATCAACCACGCACAGTTGTTGTGGGAATCATGCATTAACACAGGTGAAAGACCTAACTTGATACTTGGCTTATAGCAGGTCCTCAACAAATCTTAGCCCCTTTCCCAGTAGCTCCTTGGATATCCAGACATTGAAGCTTAAATGGCAAACTCCATGTTCAAGGAGCCAGGCTCTTTACATATAACAGAGCTGATTGAAGGAATGGTTTTATTGGTTTTATTGCCAGCTTGTGTTTTCACCTGGTGGGACATATCTCATGTCCCTCCCAGCACTTAGCACAGCACCTGGGTCTCAGTAAGACCTCCATAGGCTCTGACTAGGTACCTGGGGACTCTGGGGTTGCCCAAACCCTCCTGTTACAGGATATTTATTGTGGGGTTGTATGCAGGGGTGTGTTCTGGATCCCTGCCTGCTGTGCACAGGGCAGAAAGGTTCAGATAAATGAGCCAGAGAGATGGAATCTGGAAAAATGACCTTCTGCTGCATCTTGGTACCCAGATGATTGACACTGCCCTTCCCATGGGCTGGCAGGAATCCCAGTGAGCAGAGACCCAATCCACTTTCCCTAAGGATCACTTCTGAAGTTCCATTAGTCGGGGAAGGTCAGAGGTGCACTGTCAGCTGCCTGCCAATGACAGGGGAGAGCGGCTTAATTAAACCTAAAAATAAACTTCGATTTAAATTGCTCTTGTAGGCAGAGGAAAGAGAGATTGGCCAGGGCTAAGAATTTTGAGGCCATCTCCCTTGCATTTTACTTTGACCCCCTAAAACAACTGAGGTAAAAGAATTTTTTGGCACCAAGCAGGGAGTCAGATGTCCATACTGCATTAGTTCTGGTTCAGCCCATTCAGGGAGTTGGTAATTAGTTACAGCCTTTTTGTTTTGTTTTGTTTTGTTTTTTTGTCTGAGACGGAGTTTCGCTCTCTTTACCCAGGATGGAGTGCAATGGCGCGATCTTGGCTCATCGCAACCTCCGCTTCCTGGGTTCAGGCAATTCTCCTGCCTCAGCCTCTTGAGTAGCTGGGACTACAGGCGCACACCACCATGCCCAGCTGATTTTTTGTATTTTTAGTAGAGACGGGGTTTCACCATGTTGACCAGGATGGTCTTGATCTCTTGACCTCGTGATCCACCTGCCTCGGCCTCCCAAAGTACTGGGATTACAGGCGTGAGCCACCGCGCCCGGCCTACTATATATTTTTAGTTATTTTCTTAGTGGTTCCTTGGGGATTGCAATTAACATGTTAATTTAAAACAATACAGTTTGGAGCCANTTAGTAGAGACGGGGTTTCACCATGTTGACCAGGATGGTCTTGATCTCTTGACCTCGTGATCCACCCGCCTCGGCCTCCCAAAGTGCTGGGATTACAGGCATGAGCCACCGTGCCCGGCCAGTTACAGCCTTTTAAAAATCTCTCTTTAAACTCAAATGATGTGTAGCATTTGAGATTCAGAAAGGAGTTGATATGTACGTGCCCTTGAGCACAATCTCCCAGTGCTTAATAAATGGATACCCCTGGAATAGAACTTATCTGATTGACTTTACAGGCTTGTTTTCTTTTTTTGTGCCCCCAAATATGTAGCTTTACGTGCTAAACTTAAAACTGTACTAACAGGGCTTGATACCATGAGCTTTATACCCATTTACCAGAAGTTAACCTCAGCAGGCTTATTTTATATGAGGAAGTCTGGTTTTGGTAGTTCTACAGGAAGAGGGAAAATAAAAAGGAAAAGCAGACCTGAGCATATGTGATATATTGTAAGTTTTCTCTTTTTTCATGTAAATGGCAAGATTGAGTTGATATTTGAACTAAGGCAAAAATTAGCTGTCATCACCTGAACTTACAAATGACACTCTTCAATAAAAACAACTGGTCTTTATTTCAAGACAAACAGATTGAAGTTCTCTTCAAATAAGCATTGTGATTTAACATTCCTCTGAAATCAACATATTGATTATGGATATATAGAGAGCGTAGATGAAAATTCGATTAATGCTTTGAAACGAGAAATCAATGATATTTGAAGAGTTGTTTTTTGTGGCCAACATGCATACTCTCTCTCCCAGGAATATGTTATAAATCATGTTTTATCATTATGAAATATTATGATCTTTGCCCCAGTTGATTCATTATTTGGGTGGGAACAGGGTCAAGTCTCTGAACCAAAGAGACTATTGGAATCTTGTTGTAGTGACCGTAGGAGCAAAGTGTGATTGATTAAGCTTTGGGAGGAAAAGGAAAGAGAGTAATTTTAGTCTTAAAAATGGATAATCATCAGGAACAAAGAAAGGGCAATACACTGCAGTATTTAGGAGGGAAAGTTGAGTTACCTTTAGAGTCTCGAGATACATGTTTGATGAGAGAGAGAAATGAAGCAAGAGGTGAAAAAATCAGAAAACAAACTTGTCCATCTTTTTAAAAAGGCACAAGGAAAAGATGGAGGAAGCAGTAGATGGGTCTTGTTTTTGGAGACTTCTTTTGAATAGAATGATCTGAATCTAAGGGGTCTGGAAAAAGTTCCAGGAGCTTAGATCCCTGGGAAGGGAGGGAATTTCTAGGCAGTAGGTTTGTGCTCTGTTTTAGACAGGCCTTTCTCTAGTAATTCAGCCTGCTGTTTCTGAGAGAGAAGTAGTGGTATGATATGGGAGAAGTTAAAGTGCCTTCTGCTTGAAGAGTTGGTGGTTGTATGATTTCAGGTCTGCTGTCCACATGGAAGAGGGTGACAAGAAGGGGGACTGCAAATTGAAAACAAGAGACGGAGTTTAATAGGAAAGATGGGACATACGGGAAATCCTGAAATTCTAACCACACCCAAGGGAAAAAGGCACAATAAAAAGTAGATGATCAAGTTAATTAATTGCATAAACATTTCTTCGCTTTGTAAAATTTGCCCTTTTCTCGGGTTTAAAAATTAAATGATAATGGTTGAAAGACAAAATCACTGGCGTATGATTAGCCAAGTGTAGCCGCAGTAGCTCAAGGAATGGTCTGAACTGGAATCACAAAAAGTTTTGTTTTATAAAACACAAGATTTCAAAATTCAGGAATAGGTTTCTTCTTTGTGGAGAGTAGAACAAGGAATGATTAAAGACCCTTACATTTGGTCAGCCAAGAACACAGAGTCCAGAAGATGGAGAGTGTGGTTCAATACTTACCTATCAGCCGGGCAGCCCCTCTCTTGCACTGTAAGACCCAAACTCCCCTCTGTCTGAGTTCCCTTCCTCTGCGGTCCCATTGGTCCTTTTCCTTAGCCTCCTTAGGGTTCCCTTAGGCTCCATACTGGAAGGGGAGGGGCTATGAGGCTTTTGAATGCCCTGGGTGTAACAACTGCAAAATAATTAAGGTCTTCAGGGCTGTGAAGACTAGCCAGCTGTAGGCGTATTTTGGGTGTTACATATTCAAAGACATTCTATCTCTTCCCAAGTTTACTCAAAGCATCCTTTCCTTATCCTGCCTTAGATAGATGCTAGAGGTGGAAGGAATAGGAAGAATTTCAGGACCTACTTAGGCAGAAACTGAGGACTCCATGTCCTCTCTGTGTGCATCAGTTCCTGGGAGAGCTGGGGCAGCAAGGGGTCCACATGTGGTCAAGCTGCTTGCAGTTTTCCAGACTGTGGTAGGCCTCCATTCTTTGCACAATGTCATATACCCTCTGCTTGAGGTGACCCCTTATCTCTCTGTCAAACTCCTACTCATCCTTCACTGGCCTGCTCAGAAATGCCTTTGTCTCTGGCAGTTGCTGACATAGGAGATAGATTCAGGAGTCCATGCAGCCCATTCTTTGAAAACATGCTTTGCAGTGCGTTCAAGGTCAGCAAAATGTCAGACCTGATCCGCATTGAGTAGGTGAATATGGGGTCCAAAGGCAAAATCATTTCTTATTTTTAAATAAAATGGCGGAGCTACTGTGACTATTTTCCATCATGAATAAAATTATCTTTTTGGCAATTTCCAAATGTGCAAATTAATTCAGTTTGAAACATCTAAGATGCCAAAGCAAATCATTTATTGCCTGAACCAGTATGATAGGTCTGAGTGAAACTTTTTGTTGCTGTTAATTTAAATTCTAAAACCTATACTTTATGAAAACCAGTAATAGCAGAAAGAGATACTTTTAGTTATTCTTTCCTGTATGAACAAAATATAACTCCCTCACACAAACAACTTTTGTAAGGGAAGATTGTAGGGCATGGTTCGAGGAGGCTGGAATTATAAAATAGTCTCCAAATTCATTGAGAAGCTGAAAAAATGGTTTACTAGGGAAAAATAATCACCAGCCATGTCCCTGGATCAAACATGTAGATTCTTCCAAAGATATACATTCACCTAATTGTGGAAAAGGAGAAGCTGATAATCTTGCTCAGCTCAACACTTCCTTTTTATTATAAGGTTTTGTTCTCTTGGCTACCCAGATGTTTTTCATTTTTCTGGGTGTGTTTATATGTTTGCAAGTTTCTAAGGCTGTGCTGATGAATGGAGTTTTTATTGAATTTATATGTAACTTTCAGATAGTAAAAATGTGCTTAAGCTTCTTCAACATGCCCCCTACCCCCAGCCTGGGTCTTGCCTGAGGAGACTTATTCTGCTATCTAGGTATCCCCAGGATTTCCCTGACCTGTGCCTCCATATGCTACTATAATTAAGATATTTGCAAAGGGGAGGAATGGCGTTTGTTAATGTAGTGGGAGCCTCATGAGCTGCTGGACTCACTGTTGTTGGTCCTCTCCTTTGATGTAAGAATTGACCCAGGAGAGGCCATCCTCCCTGAGTGCTCCCATTGTGCCATCCTGTACAGAGACACATGTTTACTTTCAGATTGCATTTAAGACCTTTGGATACTTGAGAGGCTTTTCAGGGCTATAGCTATGTTGCTACATTTTGAAAATGGAGTTATAATCAATAATGGGTTGAAGTGAGAGAGCCCTTCCTTTGGGCCAGTTATTCTCCAAGTGTATAATGAGCATTCACTCTGTGTGTCAAATGCAGGGCTGGTCCCAGGGCTGACAACCCAGGGGAGAGGTAGACACCTTCCTTGAACCATGGAATGTTGATTCTAAGTGTGAGAACTCTGTTGTCAAGAGAGAGAACATAGCTTTTTCATTGATTATCTAATGGATTTTTTCCCTAAAATCTGATAGTTGTATGGAGTTCCCATTTTAAAAGTTTTCCTCTGTGTTATTATCTAAGGAGAGAGAGAGAGAGAGAAATAAAGAAAAGCAGACAAAACCCTGACTTGTGACCATCTCTCTCAAGCCTACTATACCATGTCATTATGTGTATGGGTAGAAGGAATAGTGAAAATATTAAACAGAGGTGGACATGATGACATATAGGGGAAGATAGAAGGTTCACTCTGTGGGGAAAAGTGTTTTAACATTTAAATATCTATATGATGCAAGCTTTTTTTCTTTTTGAGACAGAGTCCCGCTCTGTCACCCAGACTGGTATGATGCATTGTCGGTGCACTGCAACCTCTGCTTCCTGGGTTCAAATGATTCTCATGCCTCAGTTTCCCAAGCAGCTGAGATTATAGGTATGCATCACCACACCTAGCTAACTTTCTTATTCTTAGTAGAGATGTGGTTTTGCCAAGTTGGCCAGTTTGGTTTCAAACTTCTGGCCTCAAGTGATCTGCCTACCTCTACCTCCCAAAATTCTGGGATTACAGGTGTGAGTCACCATGCCCAGCCCCTAATGCAAGCTTTTAACTGGATAACAACTTGGGCTCAGAGAAAATACGTGACCTGCCCAAGAACAAATATGGGGGGACTTGGAATTTGAATCATGTGTTCATGATTATAAAGTGTGATGTTTATACTGTGTTCTGGCTATTTCCTTTTATGTCTCATTTATACAAAACAGAACACCATACACACACACACACACACACACACACACCACCACCACCACCACCACCACCACCACCACAAAACCCTAGTAATATCATGATAACAAATAAAAGTATTTCAATATATATATGAGAAGGAAACAGAGAGACATAATTATATGCAGATTTAAAGTTCTTCTTTATGTTGTATATTGTTAGAACACTGAGAATGAAATCAATAAGGATTAGAATTAGGCTTGGCATGGTGGCTCATGCCTGTAATCCAAGCACTTTGGGAGGCCAAGGCAGGCAGATCATTTGAGGACGGGAGTTCGAGACCAGTGTGGCAAACATGATGAAACCCTGTATCTACTAAAAACATAAAAATTAGCCAGGTATGGTGATATAGGCCTGTAATCCCAGCTACTTGGGAGGCTGAGGCATGAGAATCGTTTGAGCCTGGGAGGTGGAGGCTGCAGTGAGCTGACATAGTGCCACTGTACTCCAGCCTGGGTGACAAAGCAAAACTGTAGGAAGGAAGGAAGAAAGGGAGGGAGGGAGGGGGAGGGAGAGAAAAAGAAGGAAAGAGAAAGAGGAAAAAAGAGAAGAAAGAAAGAAAGAAAGAAAGGAAGAAAAGAAACAAAGGGAGGGAGAGAGGGAGAGAAAAAGAAAGAAGGAAAGAGAGAAAAAAGAGAAGAAGGAAGGAAAGGAAAGAAGGGAGGGAGGGAGGGGGAATAGAATAAAATTAGAGAATTGCAAGTTCAAAAAGTGAATGTAGTGTATGCCTTCAGAATGGCCTTTAAATATACCCCATTTTATAAATACATCTGGAAACCTGCACATGCAGATGTAATCTTCCCACAGGGCCATCAGTGTGATTCCCAAGCAGCAGGCTTGAACTGGGCACTGCTTGGAGAGATCAAGCTGAAACTCGGTGTGTTCTTACCATCCCACCACCCGCTGTCTTCTCTGAAGCTGAGTCAGTCTTGATGACATCTCTGAAGCTGAGCTATTAATTTTAACTTCTGAGTTGATTAAATTTTATGACAAAATGGCACAGTGAAAATAGGAAAAGCAAAAATTGAATCTTGGTTGTCTTGCAAAAGCAACTAGATAAAGGTTCTCATAAACAAACCAATATAGACTGTATCCTCTTCCCCTTCATTCACACCCCCTCTACAAAGTTTCTCACTGACAGGAATGAAAAGGAATGAGTTTCAACTAGAAATTTACTTCTGAAATGGAACACTCAGCATCACAGTATTAATGAGCTTCATAAATGCCACCATCCTTCTGCAGCCCCAAGTTGCTAGGAGAGGACTTGCATGAGATGGCAGCTCCCCACAGAGGTCTGAGTTTTCTCTCTTTCCCTGGGTCAGAGGTCTTGGAGCTAGCTTCTTTGTATGGACTGCCTTGCTATGTCTGGAAATAAAAACATAAAAACAGATATACAGACAAAAGCCTTCAATGCAGGCTTGGTCAGCAGTAGGAAGTAGTGATTACTAGCATGGATTTGGAGCTCAGTGCACCAGCATTTGATTCCAGGCCTCACTACTTGCTAGCCCCGTGACAGTGGGCAAGCTCTCCAGGAGTAGTTTCTTTGACTGTAAAATGGAAATTGCCAATGATGATCTCAAAGGTGGTGAGCATTGAAATAGTGCACATAACACACCCAGCATGCTACTCAGGGCAGGGAAAGCGACCCCTCAGGGTTCACTGTCATGCTTCCCCTTCTTCCTGTCTTAGGAGCACTACTGCCACCAATGCTGTTTCTCAGGGATGCCTTACAAAGTATCACAATCTAGATGGCCTAAAACAATAGACATTTATTGGAAGCTGGCAGTTTGAAATCAAGGTATTGGCAGGGCCATGCTCTCTCTGAAAACTCTAGAGAAGAGTTTGTCCCATGCCTTGCTCCTAGCTTCTAGTGGTTGCTATCAGCCATTGGTGTTTCTTGGATTGTGGCAGCACAACTCCAGTCCTTACCCCCCTTTTCACATTGCCATCTTCGTCTGTGTGTCTGTGCCCAAACTTCCATCTTCTTTTTTCTTTGAGACAGAGTTTCACTCATGTAGCCAGGCGGGAGTGCATTGGCGCCATCTCGGTTCACTGCAACCTCTGACCTCAGGTTCAAGCTATTCTCCTGCCTCAGCCTCCAGAGCAGCTGGGACTACATGGGTGTGCCACCATGCTCGGCTAAATTTTGTATTTTTAGTAGAGGGGGATTTCACCATGTTGGCCAGGCTGGTCTTGAACTCCTGATCTCATGTGATCTGCCTGCTTCAGCCTCCCAAAGGTTTGGGATTACAGGTGTGAGCCACCATGCCTAGTTCAAATTTCCATCTTCTTACCAGTCATTGGGTTAGGGACCACCTAACCCAATGCATTCTCATCTTAACTTGATTGTATTTGCAAAGACCCTGTTTCCAACTAAGCCCACATTTACAAGTACTGGGGATTAGGACCTTCCATATCTTTGGAAGACACAATTCAGCCAACAGCAAACACCACCTTTATTTTATGCTGGAGGGAGCCTTGGCTTCCTCCTGGATCAGGCACAACATCTAAGTCATCTGTTTTGCCTGCTGCTGTGTCTTCTCCTCTCCACCCCAGAGTGGACACTGCAGACAGTGCTAACATTTGCTTAGTGATTGCCTCATTGGGCTTGTTCTGTCTTATGTTCCCTTGGTGCATTTCCCTTGGTGCACTTTGAATAGATAGTGTAGATATCTGATCAAATGGCAGGAGACACTCTTACCTTTCTCATTTCCTGTGGAGCCCAGGAGACTGTGTACAAAATTAAAAACCATTATTAAATATTTGTCATGTTAAAAAAATATCTCATGTTAAGAAGTTCTCAAGTGATCACAGAAATTGTGAAAGCAGCCCACTGGGTCCGGCAGGTTCAGGGTTGGCTAGCTCGTGTGATTTTCAGCCAGATAAGAGGAGGGTCTACAAAGTTGCCTCCCTCTTCAATCTCGTTTACTTAAGGTGTGCATCTCACTGCTTGGAGTGCAGGAAACTGTAGAAACGTCTGTGTACCTTCAAATTCAGCAAGACATGAAAACCCTGAGTTTGATTAAATGCCACCTTACAGTCTGTCAACTCCTGCATGTGCGTCTTGGCAGCTGGGACAAATATGGAAAATGATGAGGCTCCAGAGAACAAAAGCCTGGAAGGGATGTTTCAGAGAGTGGTTCAGCCACTGAAAAGTGCAGGGGGATGGACCTGCTCTGAAAATGAGCACAAATGAAAACAACAAAAAGAAAAATGCTTCACTTGAATGAAGGAATCAGAGGTCTTCAACGTTCTTCTGCCAAGTGCCAGATAGCAAGTGTTTTAGGCTTCACAGGCCATTGCAGTCTCTGTTGCAGCTACTTAAGTCTGCTACTATGGCATGAAAGCAGCCATAGACAACATGTAAATGAATGGGCATAGCAGCTTTCCAATAAAACTTTATTTGCAAAAACCAGCAGTGGGCCAGATTAAGCTTGTAGGCTACAGTTTGCCAACCCCTGGAGTGAATCAGTCCGCAATCTGATTACTTTCCTTCTGACTGCCTTTTTCTAGAAGCTGTGTATTATTACAATGATTAAGAAACAGATCCTGGGGAAAAAACACCTGCCTTCAAATCCTGCTGTTGCTCTTGACTAGCAACGTAATTTTAACCTCTGTTGTCTCATCTGGGAAAATAATATACCACATATAATGTGCTCAGCATGGTGGCTGACATCATTGCTACCTAGTAACTGTTCATGGCTATTAGTACAGACAACTACAGAAAAACGTCTTGTTCATAAACACCACCCCTGGCCATTTTGTGTTTTGTTTCTTTGACTGTCACCTGATTCTTTCCTCTGCCTCATCAGGTGAAAATCATCATGCTCTCATCTGTGCTTTCCTACTGTAATCATTAATTTTCATACACATGTGCCTCCTTGTAGACTGTGGGGTACTCGTAGGCAAGGACGACCCTTATTCTTCTGTACCCCACTCCTATACCTGCCCTGAAAGGAAATCAGTAGCTGCCTGCTGCATTACATGGCTTTTGTAGAAATACTTATACCATTGCAATTCAAATTGTCTCAATTCTCATAGCAGGACTGTGTTAATTCAAATCATGAAATAGAGGAATCTCCCTATCTAGCTAGACCACGGTTTAAAATACAGCCTGTGTATGGACCAAGTCTGGCCTGCTGCCTATTGAATAAATAAAGTTTTATTGGAGCACAGCCAATGCTCATTCATTTACATATTGTCTGTGGCTGCTTTTCACTATGTGGCTGAGTTGAATAGTTGCAACAAAGACCAAATGGCTCACAAAGCCTACAATATTTACAGATAAAGTTTGCTGATCCCTGAGCTAACCTCTTCAATAGTACTCTGACTGGCACTTGTCATTAAACTGCAGATGGTTTAGATTTTTGTAAGAAGGATATAAATTTGTTAGTCTATCTCAAAATTCATGTCAAAGATTGCTGTTAAGATTGAATCTACAAAACAACAAGAGGGAGGAGAAAGAAACTTAAACCAGTTACCTGGTGTAAGTTTGAATGTCTTCCCAATTTACATTGTATTTGGTTTTAGACACTCTATAATTTAAGCTTAGTACATGGCTATGTTTCCCAAACTGTGGGCCAAGGTACCCTAATCACAGCAACTTTGCAGAATATTTTACATTTCCAATGAAAGCACAGCATAGCTACACAAATTGGCATCGCATGAACTAGTAATTTCAGTGGATCATGCTTTTTCCGTTTAATGATGTCATAGCTTTGTGAAGATGGGTTTTTGGCAATTGCTGAGATTTAAAAAGACAAGTACCATGTAAAACTTAATGTGGAATGGGAAATGAGGGTTGGTGTCCAGTCTGATTTTGAGGCTTGAGAATTTGTGTTGGATCTACCAGGTGTAAATATGGTTAAGGATGATATAAAATATTGTTCCTTTTTCAAATGCCTATTGAGTTGTCAGAGCATAAGTACTAGATTAAAGGGACTATTAGATATTTCTTTTGATCTGGAGTCATTGTAAATCAAGAAAAATTTGGAAGCTTTGGTGTATGGTCTTTATAAGTGGCATGTCTGAGTACTAAGAAGACGCACTCGAAGTATTCTGTTATTCAAATCAGATTTTTCTTTTTCTTGGGACAAATTTTTCTAAGTATTTTTTAAGGAAATACAAATTCTAGTAGATAGAAGGGAAAACAGGAAATGATCTTCTGAAAGCTAGGTGGTTGATATGCCCAAAAGTTTTGGATTAAAGTATCTAAACTAAAAGCAATCAGTTGGGTTCAGCTATTCAGTAAAGGAGAATTGAACATTTATTGCATGCCGGAGACCCAACACTGAATAGAGAGGCATGTGTTTGTAGGAATCGTCGAAAGAAACATTTTGACTGAGCAACTTGGCTTTCTAAATCCTTGTGAATCCCATATCCGGCTGAGTTTGATTTTCAAAGGAGGTATTTAGTGCAGAGCTTTGCAAGCTCCTCTGTCTAAGAAATCACTTTGGTGTTAGATATACCCTGTCACTAGAATGACTTTATTACTGAGAATGATTCTTTTCAATACAGATTTCAGACGGGTACCCTTCGTCTCAAAGACACCTTAGCCAACAGGTTTTTATTTTTATTTTTAAACTCATGAGTGAAACTTTGTGAATCTACTTGTCTTTGCATCGTTATTAACTAGAATGTTCTTAGTGGTATAATTTCCTTCTCCTAGTTTTATCATCTTTCAGGTTGTCTAAGCAACATCATATGTTTTATTATTTAAAAGGATCACACTGGCCTTTACAAACAGGAGAAGAGAATTAGCAGGTGAATCGCAAACATGACTCTTTGTCCCCAAGAGCATGGAGCTCTTATTTCTTACTTTGTACTAATTGGTCTGATATTCATTATAAATGTCCTGTGTCTCCCAAATTACCTACTGATATCAGCTCAAATAGAAGCCATTTGTATCCATAAGGAGTCCCTAATTTATTTCCTTCTTTTCTTCCTTGTCTCCATATTCATTTTTTATTTGTTACCTTTTTAACTTTCTCCTTTTCCTATGCCTTTTTTCCTATGAATGTTATGGAAGAAGGAGGGATGAAGGGAGGGAAGGAATCAACAAACAAATGAAGGAAGGAAGGAAAGGAGGAGAAAGGTAGATTATTCGGTGAGGTCTCTATTTGCATCCTTTATCCTGGTTGGCTGAGTATACTTCTCCAAACCTCAATGTTTAGGTCTGCATTTATGATGACAGTGAAATGGGCTCTGAGGACAGCTGTAAAGAGTGAACGAGGTCATATACATAAAACATTTGATATGCGAGTTCCTGACACAGAGAAAGAGCTCAAGAGCCATAGCAGCATTAATGCCAATAATTGTAGTGATAGTTGCTGAATCGAGTGGTTCATTTGCAGTCTTTTCTTCTGCTTCACTTTGCAGCAGTATTTGACACAGTTGATCTCTCTCCTTGAAGCATTTCCTCCACTTGCTGCCAGGATACTGAGGCCTCTTGGTTTCCCTGCTTTCACCAGCCTTTTCTTCTCGGCCTTCTTCTGGTTCCCTCTCAGTTCTTTGATCCCACATGCTCCAGGCGCAGTGCTTGTTGCTACTTTCTCCTCTATCCACATTTATTCCCAGGGATGGTGTGATCTGATCCAGGCCATTTATTTCAATTCCATCTACATGTCGATAGCCCCCAAATGTGTATCTCCGGGATAGACCTCTTTCCAGAAGCTCAGACTTGTGCATCAAATTGCTTCCCCACATCTCTGCCTGGATGTCTAATGGGCACCTCAGACTTCTCATGTCCAAAGTTCAGCTCCTCATCTACCTCCCCAACTGGTTTTTCCCTTGGCTACCTGCAGTGTGTTTGAGAGTAACACTCTCCTTCTTGCTGCACCGATCGGCAGCTTGGAGTCATCCTTGAAGTCTCTTTCTCTCTTAACCCTCAACCAGTGAATTAGTCAGTCCTCGTGACCCTACCCCCAGATATACCGACTCTGACACACACACACACACACACACACACACACACACACACACACACACACACACACACACACACACACTGGTCCGGTCACAGGACCACACTAGCCTCCTGACTGGTCTCCCTGCTCCTTGATGCCTCTTCCCCTCTAATCTGTTTTCAGCACAACGGCCAGAGTGATTTATTTAAAATGTGTGTTAGCTCATGTTTCTCCTCTGCTCAGTCCTTTGATGGCTTCCATTTTCTCAGAGTAGAAGCTAGTTCTTTAGAAAGAACTCATGTCTCTTTCCCTTCATTCATCTGTCTGCAGCCTGGCTAACCTCCTTACTACTCCTCAGACAATCCAGGCACGCTCCTGCCTCGGCAGCTTTGCTGAGGTGGTATCCTCTGCTTGGGACATTTTTCCCCAGGTATCTGCACACCCAACTATCTCATCTCCTTTAAGTCTGCCGGCTTGTCACTTTCTCTGTAACATGATGACCCTATTTAAAGTTTCCTGTCCCCATTGACTCTGGTTCTAAAACTCCAGAGTAAATTTTCAATAAATATCTGCTGAATGAATCATTATCATCATATCAGTACCTTTATCATCTCATTTGTGTGAACTGCTCATTTTAGCCCATGTATTCCATAGAGTATGTTATCTGGCTAGTGGCATTAGTATTGAATAGCCATTGCTTTGTGGACAGTTAACTAGACTAAGTATCCTTTTAATCTGAGTGGCCTGATGGAAGAACAAATATGGATCCTGCAATTTGGGAGAATGTTATTTCACAGATAGAATTTATTTATTAAAATACGGCAAATACATTTTGTACAGTTTGATTGCTTTGTTTTCCCTTCTCATTGCTCCTGTGTCTAGAGTGAGAGGAAAAGCCTTACACTGATGCTGGAAGGATTTAGGCTAGTCTTCCAGGAAAGTCACTTCTAAGAGGTAGTGCAGCAAAGCCCCACTCAATTGAGGGCTGTCCTTCCCTCCTACCCCATTATTATTCTATTTTATGATGGCGTATGGCCTACAAATGGCAAGGAAGTATGAAGTTTTTTGGTTGAGCTTTTCTCTGTGTGTGTGTTGTGGGGTTGGGGGGTTGAAAATGACTTTAGAAAGATGGTAGCTGTCCGCTCTGTTGGGGTTGGGCTTTGTCAGCTCTTAGGAGGAGAGACCTGGGTCCCAACGCCCCCAACCTGACAAAGCCTTCTACCACCTGTGATGCTAACCCCTTGATGAAAGAAAACGAAGCTGTGCTGCAGAGCTGTATGCACCTTTGAAACACTCAGACCATGGAGATAGCCTTTCTCTTGGCTAACAGTGTGGCCCTACACTGCACTGGCTCTTCTGCTCCCTTCCCCAAGATATTCTGGTCAAATTTCTGCAGCACCCGGGCCCTTTGCCATCAGGAGACTTCCCAATAGCTGGAAGACTCCATACAAACAGCTGACATGTATAATCAACAAAGAAACATATTGTGGGGACTCACTTGATTAGTTTCCAGTTGCAGGTCCAGGCAACATTCAGTCAATGAGGAGAGAAAGAGAGGGGCAGTGATGGAAGGCTGACCATATTTAAATCACTTGCCTAGAGGAGGTTATCAGAATGCCAAGAAAAGGTGCAGAAAGTATATTGCCAGCAGACAGCTTAGAAAGAAAAGTAATTATAATAATCTCCAACTCAAAATCCTTAGTTTATTAACATGAAAATGAGCAAGTGCTGAATTCCTTCAGACCCCAGTGGCTTGGAGAGGAGCCAGCTCTGGGGCCTATGTGAGTGAGGATGTGTTGCTGTCTCTTCCTGTAGGACGTAGTTTTTAATTTTCTACTGTGTGCTTAGTAAGATGTTCACATTTGTAGCATTTCATTTATTTGTCTTTTCAGCTTCAGGAGCTTAAAGAGAATGCAGTGGATATCCCCACCAATTGTTCTTTATCTTTTAATTTTGACTTTGTGAATAGCCCTCAAGTTATCACAAATATCTAAAATAATAACTAATTTTACTTCAGCTGATAACTAGTTAACTAGTTAAAGTAACTAGTTAAAATAATCAGTAATATTAATTTCTTTCTTTTATTCTGAGATAGAGTCTCACTGTGTTGCCCAGGCTGGAGTACAGTGGCGCAACCTTGGCTCACTATAGCCTCACCTGCTGGGTGCAAGCGATTCTCCCACCTCAGCCTCCCGATTAGCTAGGATTATAGGCATGGACCACCATGCCCAGCTAATTTTTATATTCTTAGTAGTGACAGGATTTCATCATGTTGGCCAGGCTGGTCTCAATCTCCTGACCTCAAGTTATCCACCTACCTTGGCCTTCCAAGGTGTTGGGATTACAGGTGCGAGCCACTGCGCCTAGCCAGTAATGTTAATTTCTATTGATCTGTCATCAGATTTGTTTTTCTCTCTCCTCCACTAAGAATCCCCTTTAAACCATGCCCGTTCCGGTCAGGAGAGCATTCAGCAGAATGCCACCCCACATTCCCTCTCCTTAGTCTGCCACATGTCAGGACGCTGTGCCTGCAGAGGGAACAGGGTGCCATGAACTTTTGTGCTGGACTCAGGGCCTGGGTGCCCAACTCTGGGCTTACACGTTCCCTGCTTGCTTGCTTTTCTTTTTCCTTTCTCTTATTTTTCTTTCTTTCTTTTGTGTTCAGAGTCTGATGACTCTCCAGACACTAGCTAGAACTGAGCTTCTATTTAAGTCTGGATCCTACCAAAATTTCTTAGAAAGTCCCAAGCCTCAGCTCTCTGGACACAACCCATCAACAAGCATGATGGATCCCCTCCCAGTTACCTGTATCAGCTCACCAAAAGGCAGGATAGATGGAGACCAGTTACAGGTTTCCTTCGTTCTGTGAGTAGATACATGTGTCTCTAGCAGCCTTTTTGGAAAGAGTGCTTATATTCTACAGATGACTCTGCCTTGACAATTCTGTTGAACTTGAACGTAGTAATCTATCATCCTCTGCTGAGAATTTTCCCAGCAAGTGCCTGAAGAAAAAAGGCCATTTAGTTTTGCTCCCACACATGAAATGGCCAACTCTTTCTAAGTGAGGCTTAGTGATTGAAGAGTTGGATACTAGATACCTGGATTCTATGGACCACAAAAATGTAAAAGACAAAACCCAAAACTGTGTAGTAGCACAAAGCTGTAGGCTTTAATTTTGCTTGGTCAAGATGTTAAGAAAACCAAAACAGAATAACATTTTGTATCACCTCATCTCACAGAAGAATGGGCATCTTAACACTAAAATGTGGGAAGGTCATTATAGGAATAAAAAACAGTCCTTTGAATGAAATACAGTCATGCACTGCATAATGATGTTCCAATCAACAATGAACCCCATACCCAACAGTGAATCCATAAGATTGTAATGAAGCTAAAATATTCCTGCCACCTGGTGAGGTTGCAGCCATCTTTACACATTAGTACAACACATTACTCATGTGTTTGTAATGATGCTGTTGTAAACAAACTAGCACCAACAGTCATATAAAAGTACAGCACACAATTATGTACAGCACAAAATACTTGATAATAAACAACGTCACTGGTTTGTTCACTGTACTATACTTTTTATCATTATTTTGGAGTGCACTCCTTCTACTTATTGAAAAGAAAATTTAGCTGTAAAACAGCCTCAGGCAGGTTCTTCAGGATTTATCCAGAAGAAGGCATTGCTATCACAGGAGATGACAGCTGCATGCCTGTTATTGCCCCGAAGACCTTTCTGTGGGACAAACGGTGGAGGTGGAAGATGAGGATATTGATAATCCTGACACTGTGCAGATCTAGGCTAATGTGTTTGTGTAGTTTTTAACAAAAAAGTTTAAAAAGTAAAATAAATAAATAAAAATTAAAAATAGAAAAAAGCTAATAAAGATATAAAGAAAGAAAACATTTTTGTACAGCTGTATGATCTGTTTGTATTGTAAGTCATGTTACTACAGAAGAATCAAAAAGTTAAAAAAATTAAAAGTTTATAAAATTAAAAAGTCATAATTAGCTTAGTTATTTATTATTGAAGAAATACATTTAAAAAAACAAGTTTAGTGTAGCCTAAGTGTAGAGTGCTTATAAAGTGTACAGCAGTGTTCAGTAATGTCCTAGGCCTTCACATTCATGGACCACTCACTCACTGACCCACCAGGGAAACTTCCAGTCCTGTAAGCTCCATTCATGGTGAGTGACCTATACAGGTGTTCCGTTTGTAATCTTTTATACCATACTTTCCGGTATCTTTTCTATGTTTAGATATGTTTAGATACATAAATACTTGCCATTGTGTTACCATTGCCTACAATATTCAGTAGTCACATGCTGTACAGATTTGTTCCCTAGGAGCACTGGGCCGTCCCATATAGCCTAGGTGTGTAGTATGCTACGTACACACTCCAGGTGTGTGTGCAAATATACTCTATGGTATTCGCACAACAATGAAATCTTGTAATAACATATTATTTTTAGACCATAGTATCCCTGTTGTTAAGTGACACATAAATGTACATGTAACTTTATAGAAAATGCTGTTCACACTGATTTTCCTCATTTTGCCGTGAACTGGTGAAGCCATGCTCTAGTAGATGAGCTGCTCTGCCTATTGGTGTTTGGTGGCCTCAGGAACAGTGATCAGGAAGATTCAGTCCACCCACTGCTCAAATCCTGTGATAAGACAGTTGGTGGATGCTTTGCCTTCAACATACTCAACATACCAAAACTTGAATTCTCAAGTAGCTTCTTTGAAAAAGAGCCTGGGGTATTGCTAGATGTATTTGGGGTCCTTCCCTGTAAGGGAGTCCACATGCTTACCTCCTCCTCTATTTTCACTCCCTTTTCTTTTGTGTCTTCTTATACCTTTGTTATATTCTTTTTGTTTTGAGAAATAATAGAAAAATATAAGGGGAAAAATGAAGTTTTCCTATAAATGTATCTCCTTGGGAATAGCTAAAATCCCAGTGTATTCTAGCCTTTTTTTCAATACATGCCTTTCACAAAGTGAGGATCATTCATACAGAATTTTGTATCTTGATCCTTCTTCCCTGTCATGTCATTACCATTTTGTCATGTCATAATTTTTTTTCTTTTTGTTTCGAGATGGAGTTTCGCTCTTGTCGCCCAGGTTGTGTGCAATGGCACAGTCTCAGCTCACTACAACCTCCGCCTCCTGGGTTCAAGTGATTCTCCTGCCTCAGCCTCCCAAGTAGCTGGGATTACAGATGCCTGCCACCATGCCCAGCTAATTTTTGTGTTTTTAGTAGAGGTGGGGTTTCACCATGTTGTCTGGGCTCGTCTCGATCTCCTGACCTCAGGCAATCCTGGTATTACAGGTGTGAACCACCACTCCTGGGGAAAAACTTGATTTCAGTGAATGAATAGCATTCAAGTTTAGTATTTTTTTTCTATTTCTCTTTGCTTTTTTTGAAAAAAGCATCATCTTTGTGCATATCACAAGTTGTTTCGAGGATGCATACATACAAATGCATGAGTGGTTCCAAAGTTAAGAGTATTATTTTAAAGCTGTGGATACCTGTTTGCCAATGGCCCTCAAGGAGAGTTCTATTAATGCACATCCCCACCAGTAGTGTACCAGCGCTGTCTTCCCCTTACTTGCCAGTTGTTGCTAGAGATGAATATTTTAAAAACCTTAGCCAACGTGATAACGGAACCTCTTCTTAATTTGGAATTCTTTCATTACCAATAAGATTTTAGAGTCATTCATATTTTCTTCTCTGTGAATGACTTAAGCCTTTTGCCTCCTTTTGTTTTAAATCAAAGAAGACATTTTTTCCTTGTTGATTTGCAAGAAGTCTTTTTATAGATGGAAATTAACTTTGTCATTGTCCACAGATGATTTTCTCTGTTATTTGCCTTCTGATTTTTATGGTGGTGTGCTATGTCAAAATTTACAAATTTTGTGAAGTCAGATGATCAGATATTCTTTTTATGGCTTTTGCATTGACCACTGTTCCTGCAAAGGCCTTGGTTTTCTTATTTTCCCTTTTTTCTACATCTCATTCTCATCTGTCTCTTCGCTCTTCTCCCCACTGTGGTCCTAGGGACTAGGGAGAGGTGGGAGGCATGGCCAGGGTCGAGGAGTGGGTTGTGTT
Organism: Cebus imitator; assembly: GCF_001604975.1. Classification (NCBI taxonomy): domain Eukaryota; kingdom Metazoa; phylum Chordata; class Mammalia; order Primates; family Cebidae; genus Cebus; species Cebus imitator. Next base: position 11,808,556 of record NW_016107323.1, read on the forward strand.
CCTGTCTGGCTTCTAGTAACTCCACCATTATATTCAGATGATAATCTTCTTAGTAGCTTATGTCATAGCTACCAACAGTTGTAAAAACACAAATAATTGCTGGTATTATTTGGATCAGCAACTCCCTAGGTTAGCAGATTGGAGAGGGCTCCCTGCAGCCTTCATATTTCATCTCAAGATGATGGGCTGGAAGGTCCCCCATTCCAGCAGCAGTGATATTCTGCATGGCTGGGGGAAGGAGTCAGCTTCCTACTACACTGACGTTAGGAAACTATTTTCAAATGCCTGTGAGGCCCAGTGCTATTTACAATGCATAGAAATGAGTTTGACTTCCTTCATCAACTGATTTGGTAATTCACTTTGTTTCTTTTCCTTGTCATAGGATGTTTCCTTAGGAGAGGGTTTTATTTCTCTCGTTCAGGATGTGGGTATCATTAGAGAGGTGTGTGGTCAGGGAATGTGGTGGTGGTGAGTGCACAGAGGAAGGAATGGCACAGTTCCACTGTCCCACACTCACCCTTCTTCTTGCTCGTTGTTGGTGGCTGGATGTGTACCTATCATCCCCACATCACTTAGCAAACCCTGTTACCCTGCAGTTCCACATTATGGAAGACCCTGTTTTCTGCTGTAGCACTGAGCCTTCCAGAAGACATTTTAAAGAATGCCAGAATGGGGGAAAGCTCGTAAACTAGCCAGCAATATTATGTTAAAAATCATCCTTGCTTACTTGTCTTGGCCTGCTGCTTATAAATCCAAGAGTATCCACAGAGTTTTTTGTTTGGGGAACCCAGTAGTGAGAAGCAGTGTTTTTGATTCTGTTACCTGTTTACAAGATTTGGGGGTCCCTAGCTTTAGAGTTTTGGAGCTGTCTCAAAAACATCTGATTCCTGGCCAGGCGCTGTGGCTCATGCCTGTAATCCCAGCACTTTGGGACGCCAAGGCAGGTGGATCACTTGAGCTCAGGAGCAAGACCAGCCTGGGCAACATGGCAAAATCCTGTCACTACAAAAAATACAAAATATTAGCCAGGCATGGTGGTGCATGCTTGTGGTCCCAGCTACTCAGGAGGCTAAGGCGGGAGGATCGCTTGAGCCCAGGTGGTGGAGGTTGCAGTAAGCTGAGATTGTAACACTACACTCCAGCCGGGATAACGGAGACCCCATCTCAAAAAAAAAAAAAAAAAAAAAAAAAAAAAAAAAAAAAAAAAAAAAAACAAGCAAAGGAAAACGTCAGATTCCTGGCTCTATTTCTGAAATTTCTAACTCTGGATTTGGGGTCAACCCCAGGTATCTGCATATTAACAAGCACCCAAAGTGATTCTTAGCCACAGTAAAGTTTGAGGACCACCACCTTAGGGAACCCCCTTTATTTGGCTGAACGAACTTCAGAGCATCAGCTCTTCTAATCCTACAGTTAACAAAGACAAGCAGAGATCACTCTCTGACCATTTTGATGGAATCCTCACTCCCAGGAATACATGGTGACTGCCCTTTCCCCACCTCTTTTCTTTTCTGTTTCTTCCTTCCCCTTGGGTGCAAGGTGCCTTGTACTTCTGCGGTCTGGAAGGAATGGAGCCATGTGCACACTTAATTTATTTTTCATGCATTCCAGAGACAGGGAGCTGGAGCAAGAATGCTGCAGGCAAGATACTTCTAGTCCTTTTCTAACTACCTTCCAGGCATTCAAATCACCCATTTTAATGGATGCTGTGAAACTACTGCTGGGAAGCAGGTAGGAGAGGGAAGAAGGAAGAATTTTGGCTAAATATCCGGAAGATGGAGCAGTTACTTTAGTTTTCCCTTAGCCAGACTTATTTTTTTTTTCTTCCAGTCTCATTTCACCAGTGGGCATGGTAATCTTCCCTGTTGGCCTGTCATTCATTCTTGTTTTTAAAATTATGCACAATATGTTATCTTAGCACACTTCGCACAAACAGAAAATAAGGTTTATTGCCCATTTTTTAAGCATTCTATTGTCATTTTTGCTGCTCGCTTTCCTTACTTTCTTTTAAAACAATGAACTACAAACAATCCAAATAGTATTTTCAAGCTATTTTCAGATCATAGCGAAAATTGACTACTTATGGGTGCTTCCCAGGAAACTGCCTGTTTGTGTAGAATTAAATAACAACAATAGCAGATTTATAACCAAGGGATAGCCTCAGGAATGCGAACAGCAAATTGCGGGGCGGGGGGGGTGTAGGTTTGGACATCAGGAGCTGGGGGATGGTTAACTTATTGACACACAGGGATGATGTTGTTTGTTTAGAAGGGGAGTCACAATTCAGTTTTCCTTTGAACTTTTTCAAAAGAACTGGCTTCCAGACAAAGGGAAATGGAATACAGCTAGAGTTGTCTGTTTTCATAAACTTTGAACTTGCTTTGTTGCCGGTCCTGTTTTTAAAACTTGCCTTAGAAAAACATAAGGCGTGTTTAATATTCTGCTCTGATCTTGATACTCATTTTGATACGTTTTTGGTCCCCATTGATTTTGAAAACACTGAACACCACAAATACTTGATATTTGGAAGGGCTAGTGAAGGGTTAAAACCCAATCTCTGCCTCCTGCTTGACGTCAACTTTGAAGAGATGAGAACATTCAAGTAAGCAGAATTCTTACAGTTGGAATAAAACATGATTAGAACGTTTGGAGAAGGAGATGCGATATGGCTGAGGGAAATGTGAACAACATAGAAATAACAAACACATTTGCCTAACACTTTTCATCTCTTATGATGCATTTTATAAATTGGTACATGGGCAACGGCCTGTGTGTTTATCTCCCACCCTGTGTGTTTTTCCCAAATATGACCATTTATAGACGTGCAAAGATGTACGGGAGAGCGAGTAAAAGCTTGTACAAATCACTAACAACCACGTGAATGCAGGCGGTCCTGCAAGGATGTTAGAGTGGAATTATTGAAACCATAGGAGGCATTTAGGTAAGAAGGGTGTAATTATCGTTATTATTTAGTGATTACTAGTGCTGACAGTGTGCTTCATTGAAAACATAGAGGAAGACCCTGAACCTGTTCAAAAGACTTAAGATGAAAATAAGACCAAGGCATCAAGGCATGACAAAACCCAAGTCATGGGAGCTGGTGGCATCTGGTTTCCAGTTTTAAAAGCTGTTCCTTTGGCCCCATGCCAGCCAGTATCTGATAGGATGCTTGGGAGGCATAGCAGGCAAGAGAGGATCGGGAGGAGGAACAAGACTACGTGGGATACAGGAGGAACGAGGGGAAAGGGACTGCAGGTCAGAGGGAAGCTAGTCTCTCCAGCCTCAGGCACCCGCTGAGCTCCTTCTCTGATGGGGCAGAAGAGTGTCCCACTCTTGTCATGATTAAGCAAAGTCTTTCCCTCCTTTGGGAAGCAGCCTGCTTCCCACCTAGTCACTAACAAGTTGCTCAGAAGCCTGCGTTTCCTTCTGGCCCCTTCTCCTCTCCCATGTGACAATGTATGTTTCCTCTTAATTTTGTATTCTGCTGCCTTGTGTTTCTGTCTTAACTTCTCTGTGAGACTAGCAGCATTTTAATATAAGGGCACACTCCATTTATTATTGTTTCTCAGCAGTGGTTCTTCTGAATTGGGACTTTATCAGATTGGATTTTAGTTCCAGCTCTGTGTTCTTTTGGGTGGGTGATATAACCACTCTATGCCTCAGTTTGTAGCCTACATAAAATGAGAATAGTAATATGGACTTCATTCTGGCTGCTGTGAGGTTAAATGGAAAGCACTTAGTATGTGCTAAATAATATTAGTTTGGTTTTTCCTCTATCCTTTTGGGCCCCACCACACAGTAAGTGTGCTTACTGGACAGTTTATGTTCTTACTAAATGAATAACCAAACTATGCCAACCCAAACAACCATATTAACCATGGGGTTAAATCGTGTGTTTGCATGGGTACTGATGTGCTTTTAACCTCTATGTGACACAGGTGCACAGAAGGTTGTCCCTTCTGGGTTTCCTTAGGGAGGAGAATCTACTCCTAGCATTTATTATCTACCTGCACTACCTAGACATAGCCCCTGGCTAAGAAGCAGCTAACAGATTCACCTAGCTATCACAATGTGGAAGTTATAGATCCAGAATCTGAATTGAGGACAGTCTGTAATAACTCCCAGCTCACTTTCACCTTCACGACCCATGGAACTTCTCAAGTGTTTGCCGGATGAATGCTAAGTAATCATTCTCATTCGGATGTGGCTTTTCCCACTGATATTTATTTCTTTGATTATTTATGCTCTCCTGTCTTATTTTCCTCCTATTCCTGGGCTGACTGAGCTGCCCAACATGGTGGCTGTCAGCCACCTGTGACCGCTTAAATTCACATTTAATTTAAATAAAATTAAACAAAATTAAAAATTAGGTTCCTTGGTTGCACCAGACAAATTTCAAGTGGTTTGATAGTCCCATTAGCTGGTGACAACCATATCAGCACAAATATGTAATATTTTCATCATTGGAGAAAGTTCTGTTGGACGTTGTTTCTCCAGAGGATGTCTCGAATAAGTAACAGTCAAGATGCCAAGTTTTTATTTTTATTTTTAATATGTATAGTTACACCCTTAGAATTTATGAGACTTGAATAAAATAACCATCTGGTAGAAGAATGGTAAATAGTTATACTATAGGAAGATTAAATTTTTATTTAGTTGACTTTATCCTATGCATTGGGCTCTATGCAAAGTACTTTCCAGGAGTTGCCTCATGCAATTGTCATGGCAGCCCTGTGAGACAGGAGTTATCACTAGTCCCTTCGTATAGGGCTGGAAAATAACTTGCCCAAGTCTCAGAACTAGTCAGTGAAAAAACAAGGACCTAACACCAATTCATTAGACTCCAGGCGTATAGCCTTAGCCATTACGCTGTCTCCCCCTAGAGTCTCAGCATGGTCTGGAAAAGTAAGAGCCATCAGTAATTATTCTAAAAGCGGAGGCTGCAGAATTCTTAGTTCTAAATTTAAATGGAACTGAGCCATGTTGGATGAAAGAAATCAGGTTCTTTTCATGAGTGCTTGTCAAGTGCCTCTGATTCCTAAAAAAAACCAATTTGGCCACTGATCTGAAGTTTCTTTCTAGGCTTTACAAGTCATCTCTAATCCTATAAGTTGTCTTTATTTCCACCAACTAAGATGTGTGCATCCCATCAAAAAAGATCATCTAGTGTTTGAAAGTGGATCAGAATCAAATTATATGAGAAACTGGTTTGTGTCATTAAAGCTTTGAAAACTAGTGATCTGAATGAAAAGAAAATGAACCCTACCTTGTATAGGAAGCCTAACAGTTGTTTGCAAGGAATTTCAGGGAGTCTGCTGAAATTTCCTCCCCATCCTCTCTGTACCCAATATACCTAGCTCCTATTCACAAGCGTATGCTTGAAAGACGTAAATATGTGTGGTAAATATTTGTTCCCTACAAAAGCTCATTTAAAAGTTTTAGGTTGTAGGAAAACAGCTACCTAGGGAGGTGAAATATCTCTACAACACAGATTACAAAACACTGCTGAAAGAAACCAGAGACAACAACAAACAAATGGGAAAACAGTTTATGCTCATGGATAGGATAAATCAATATTGTTAAAATGGCCATTATGCCCAAACCAATTTATAGATTCAATGTTATCCCTATCAAACTGCTAATGTCATTTTTCACAGAACTAGAAAAACACTATTCTAAAATTTATGTAGAAGCAACAACGAGTCTGAATAACCAAAGCAATCTTAAGCAAGAAGAATAAAGCCCAAGACATCACATTAGATCACACTGTAGTATAGACTTCAAACTAAACTACAAGGCTACAGTAACCAAAACAGCATGGCACTGGTACAAAAGCAGACACATAGACCAGTGGAACAAGTCAGAGAACCTAGAAATAAAGCCACACACCGACAACTATCTGATCCTCGACAAAGTTAACAATAACAAGCAATGGGGAAAAGACTCCCTATTCAATAAATGGTGCTGGGATAATTGGCTATCTGTATGCAGAAGATTGAAACTGGACCCCTTTTTTCACCATATACAAAAATCAACTCAAGATGTATTAAAGACTTAAAGGTAAAACCTAAAATTGTAAAAACCCTAGAAGAAAACCTAAGAAATAACCATCTGGACATAGGCCTGGGAAAAGAATTCATGATGAAAACTCCCAAAAGCAATTGCAACAAAAACATTGACAACGGGGACCTAATTAAACTGAAGAGCTTCTGCACAGCAAAAGAAACTATCAACAAAGTAAACAGAATGGGAGAAAATATTTGCAAATATGCACCTGACAAAGCTTAGTGTCCAGGGAATCTATAAGGAACTTAAATCAACAACTAAAAAACAAAGAACTCCACTAAAAAATGAGCAAAGGACATGAACAGACACTTCTCAAAAAAAGAAATACATGTGGCCAACAAGTATATGAAAAAGTGCTCAGCATCGCTAATGATTACAGAAATGTAAATCGAAACCACAATGAGATATCATCTCACCAGTCAGAATGGCTATCATTATGTTAGAGAGGTTGCAGAGGAAAAGAAAATACTTATACACTGCTGGTGTGAATGTTTATACACTGCTGGTGTGAATGTAAATTAGCTTAGCCACTATGGAAAGCAGTTGGAGATTTCTCAGAGAACTTAGAGCAGAACTACCATTCGACCCAGCAATCAAGGTACTAGGAGTATACCCAAAATAATATAAATCATTCTGCCTTAAAGACACATGTATCTATATATGCTCTTTTTCACAAGAGCAAGACATGGAATTAATCTAGATGCCTGTAAATGGTGGATTGGTTAAAGAAAATGTGGTACATACACATCATGGAATACTACATAGCCATAAAAATAATGAAATCACATCCTTTGCAGCAACGTGGATGCAGCTGGAAGCCATTGTCCTAAGTGAGTTAATATAGGAACAGAAAACCAAATATTGCATGTTTTCACTTATAAGCGGGAGCTGCGCATTGAGTACACATGGACACAAAGAAGAGAAAAATAGACACCAGGGCTTACATGAGGGTGGAGGGTGGGAGGAGGATGAGGATCAAAAAACTATCCATCTGGTAGGTACTGTGGTCACTACTTGGGTGACAAAATCATTCGTAGAGCAGATGCCAGCGACACAGAATTTATTCATGTGACAAACCTGTGCATGTACCCCCGAACCTAAATTAAAAATTGGAAGAATAAAAATAATAAAAAACAAATAAAACCAAAGTTTTAGGTGGACAAGTTGCCACAGAGTTTATTTATATTAAACCTACATGTCATTCATTTTATCCATTTGGAGCTAGAATTTACCTGTAAGAATTTTATAGGCCTAGTCGTACTCAAACAAACTCAGTGTAAAAGTAGTTTCTAGATTCTTGGGTGGTATTACATTTTTTTAAGGATAACTAGTGTCCCTACAATTGGAATCATGGCTACCTTTTGTTATTCAGATGTTTAGTTTTGGATAAAAGTATTCCTGAAAGCTTCTTGCTCAACACTGGCCAGACAGTGAAGGTTCAATAAATGGTGGCTAGCCTCCTACCAGGTTTTGATTGGAATGACCTAAAATCCCCCCACAATGATTCCATCTTTGCAAGGTCTCATTTTCCTTTCAATATTTAGGAAGAAGATGCCACATGAAAAGCCATCGAGTTTATACCTTGTTCATGCCTTCACACGAATGTTTTATCATGAGTGTCACCCAGGCACCAGGCTGCAAAATGTCTGAGCTCACAGTAGGTCACAAAGGAAAGTGATGGTTAGATAATGAAACAAGGGCTTCGGGATGTAAGCAGAAATATTAACAGAGAGCCACATTTGTTTGTAGCACTTCTAACTACTCAAGGAATCTTGAAGTGACTTAATTTGTAGTTCAGACCCCTACCTCTATTCCCAGAGGTAATCACAGGGGTGATGAAAAATACTACATGCTCTCTTTCTTTTCCTAAGCTCTCTTTAATCTTGATCTTTGAAAAGCAAGTGGTTTTTCTTGTGCAAACAGCTTCATAGAAATGTCAAATCTGGCACCCACAGTCTGTGCTGAAGGGGGAGACTTGGTACAAAAGGCTCAGTGCTCAGGGCCCAGGCTTTGAAATGACTCCAGCTGTATTGCCAATGCAAATGCAGGAGGGGAAAAATTACTGGAACAAATTGAAAGGTTATTCAGACTGGAATTTAGAATCTCAATAAAAAAGGCTTTTATAAGCCAAAGCCCTTGGAGTAACCGGATCATTTAAAAATACATCTTTTCTGCATTAAATGTAGTGTGACAGCCGCATTAGAAATGCTGCAGTTTAAGTATGTTCTTTAAACTTTTTTAACTGACTTGTAAGGACAGCTAAAACTTTCTATTGGGGGGATGCTGGATCCCCAGTTCCTACATAGTTTCCATTTCTTTATTTTTCCCTATTTTTTTAAATACCTGGCTAATAGGTTTTTGCCTTTCCCCTGTGTTGATTGCTGCAGGCACAGGGATCTCTGCGAGCTGCATGTCTTGATAAAAATGTGTTGAGCTAGGCATTTTCTTTTTTGACGTGCCAGAGAATAGTATTCCTGATCACTCAGACGTTGGTGATTGGAACAGCACAGCTGTACGGGGGTGGAATCCCTTTAACAAGAGGTGTTTAGGCCAAGAGACAAATATTAATGTACCCCATCTAACGTGAGGCTGTGACTCAGATGTGGGAGTCCTTCCCATTGTTTAAAGTCTGTTATTTCATGACCTTTTGAAAGATATGATCCAAACCCAGTTATTGTTGGTGTGCATGCAGTTTTCCACCCTACCTCCCTCCTACCCAACACTGTTACTTCCTTGACCCAAATAGGAGATTCCCCACCCCCACCCGCTTTTCTACAGAGAAACAACCCAGTACAGAGTGGAGAGTGCATTGAAGTCAAAGTAATGGACTTTCTTGTGGGCGGTCTGTATTCTCTGAGCTCTACTGGATGCAGAGCTACCATGGACCCTGGAGTGTAGCTGGCTCATCCCCTGCACTGTCCTCTGCATGGGTCTTCCTGCCTGATTATTTCCAAAAGCGGTACAGTCTCCAAAAGATTAACTTCATTGTTTTTAATCTGTGAAATTTTCCAAACCTACTGAATACTCACTATCTGGATTTGGCGAATATTCACATTTTGCCCTGTTCCAGCTCTTTGGCCTTATTTTAAATCCTCACTTTCTTTCTCCTTCTCCAGGGGTCACACGATTTCTGTTCCCAGGCAAGGTTAGCTCTTGATGCTGCCAGATTATATTGTTTGTGTCAGTGTCTTAGGAGTGAGATCATTGACCTAGAATATAAGGTAACTTATCTGTAGCCTATTCTAGATTCCTCTCTTCTTGGCCTTTCTAAAGACATTATCCTCAGTCCCTGATAACATGGCTAGTGCTGCAATTGGTGGTTCTCACAGGATTTTTGTTGTTGTTCTTATTTAATCCTTTGTTTGTTTTGAGTGGCAGGATGACTTCACAGTAGAAAAATCCAAGGACTCAAGGGCTTTGAGATAACACATTGACATTCTTTCTTCTTATTGAAGTTCAATATTTTTAATGAGTATTTTAGCACAGGATTGTAGAGTCATTTAATTCAACAGTTTGAGCCTCCCAATCTTCCTGTAACTAAAAGCTTTGAATTAACTCTGTTAGATACCTGATATAATTATAACATAATAGGACATCTTCCTGGTTAGAAGAGTGTAAGTTGCTTCAAATAACGTGCTGATCCTAACTTAAATGAGTTTTGATTTGCCATGTGGTTGTGTCCGCCTATTGTCTTGTTCATAGGAGAAACTAGACTTCATCTGAGATGAGCACTTCAGTGATACTGACGCTTATGTGTCATAAAGTGATGGTGGAGATGCTGTGCATGGCCCCTTTTCTCCTCATATAGTCCTTATAAAATAATAGACTGATCTGCCCTGGATTCTGTGCTCCATTGAGGCAGCATCACTAGCCCATATGTTTTAAGAACCATCTTGTTCACACACCATAAGGCCAAATCAACTAAAGCCTCATTCCCACTTTGAAGTCCAGTACTTCCATGGACCCAGCATTCCTTTGACTAGAAGCATTTGCATGGAGACCCAGCAATGTACTATTTTATTGTATCCACGTAAAGTCATCTTTAACATAAGGAGATGCCTCCTTGCATTTTATTCAGCTAAGATAGAGTTTGGAGATAGCCATGCATCCTGTTCTGTCTGGGGACTGACATTTCAATAGGTTAGCTTAGGGGCTTTATCCCAACATTTTCTTCCCAAAGTAATGGGAGTTCTTAACAGTGGTATCCACATAAAATTAACAATGCATGAAAACATCATGCCAATGCTTGCTTAGGGTTATGCCTCAGCTGTCCCTTTCCCTTTCATTCAGGAACATCCTTTAGAATGCAAGTGGGTGGGTGACATATTCGTAGAATGATTAACATCTGTCTTTATTAAAAATTATATCTATCCTCAGACTTTGGTGCTTGGATTTTCATGAGTGACTGCCATTGAGACCAGCTGTCCTTGAATGACGCTTCAGTAGACTGTACCTTTCATTGACGTGCCATGGGTTTGGTTCTCTTCAAAAATGATCTTTGACTGTCAAGGCCACTGTGGGAATCAATGCTCTCCAGCATTAGGCCCTCACTCTCGGGGTGAGGAGCAGTGGGAGGCTGTGTGATAACTTTTAAAGCTCACAGAGGGAAACATTTTTGTACTGACTGTGCCAGAATCCCATGCTCTGTGGCCAACATAATGGATTTCATTTGGGGCCCTGCGTAGGCCAACTGTCATGATATGGTTGGGAAACTTTCCATCAGCTACTGTGAGCTCCACTCTGTTCCCTACCTCTGTTTTTGGCTTCTCCATTCCTGATCACATTTTATGAAGCAGCCAACCATCCAGATTGGGATTTCATGCTCTGCTGCACTGCTGCCCAAGTTATTTCTCTTACAAAGGCCTCCTTTACAAAGTCCTTAATCTAAGTAATGCATAGAAGGTGTATTAATGGGTAGCAAGTGAAAGAAGGCAAGAGCCAGCTACTTCCTGAAAATTATTGTCATTAGAGCATTTCCATGAAGGCTGAACAATTCATTAGGGTGAGTTCAGGCAAGAGCCCCATCCCCCAAAACATATGTAATGAATTCAGATCTAATTGGCCATGGTCCAGTCTAGTTCTAAGGGACATTCTTAGCATTTTGGAGGTCAGAGGAGAGATTTGATTTGAAATTGGTTATGTATGTTTCCCACATGTTATATTTAAATTTGTTCATTATGTTCATTGGATATGCCCATTGCCTTTTAGCTCTGGACAAAGGTTAGATAAATTAATCAACCCTGGCTCATCCTGCCATCAATCCAATGCCTCAGTGCAAAAGGCATTCATATCCTTGTCCCAATACACCAAAAGGATTCACAGGAAAACCTAGGATTTGAATGGGAAGGAGGCCTTGTATGTGAATGGTGGTTTCAGATTGACATTGGTTTTGATGGCTGGAAAGGGATTCTGATTCTTTCATCTGTGAAATTTTCTCTGCAGTCCCAGTATCGGAGCATGACTAGTATCTCCAAAGCTTTAACCAGAAGCCATAAGATGATACAGGCTTTGAGTGAGGTAGGCTGTCCATAGGATCTTGCTGACTGTTGAATTTCCATGGTCTGCCCATTCAAGAATTTCACTGAGGGGTAGCTTAAGGGAGAGGGAGATTCTGGGGTACATGGCTACCTGAGTTTTTATTTGCTTGTTTCACTTCAGCAGAGCATTGAGAAAAGTTAGGTGACACCTTAAGTTTGTGTATAGAAGGAGCTGGGAGCTGTTTATTTTTCCATCAGAAAGGCCCTTCCAAATCCTGTTGTCATTCCCTTTTGCCTGTTGGAGTCAGACCTCATTTATAGTAATCAAGGTTTGGTTCTGTGACTTTAAGTCTACCTATATCCACAGAGAGGCTAGAGATATGCGTTGTTTACAGCTTTCAAGTGCTGAACAATGAGTGAAAGTTATGGTTGACAAGGTAATTGTTTACTTGAAGCCAAAGTCAGAGATGTGGGCGACATAATTTAAAGAGCTCAGGGCCTTATATTCCTGGCCTCGAGTCTATTAAAGAACATACAAAACCATCCAGTGAAACTTTTCTGGATTTCTAACTGAATAATCCATTCCAATTCACTGGTCTTTAATCTCTGAGAATGAGAAGTAGCTGAGTGGTATCACATGATATATACAAAGGTGTTATCGAATGTGATGGCAGGCCAAAACTGTTTTGCCTACACATTCGAATAAAACATGGAAGTTTCAAGTCAGTGAGATAAATTTTAAGGTTTAGATTACTAGCTGTCTGGCCCACGCTGTAGAGCTACCAAAGACAAAGTGACAGAAAAATAAGCCTAATAAACACTTCTTCGACAGGATGAGGTTGAACAAGATCCTTTTGGTTGGAGACCTTGGGATTACTGCCAGTTTGGTTGTTTATAATAGGCATGTGTTGACTGAGCAGAGACAAGGCTGGAATCTTAGCACTGAATACCCCCAGCCTTGGCCCAAATATGCAGAAGTAGAGAGCTGGGACTATTTGGAAAAGAGACAGACAATTAAATCTGTTAGAGAAGAATGCTTTTGAATGCATATTTGTAAGTTAAGCCATAATTTAAATGCCCAAATCCTAGGAGGCTCCAGAATTTCCTCCAACACCTGATTTTGTGGTGGTGGGGGAGGTGAGACCTTGACAAGCCTTGACAGACTTTTAGGCATTCAGTTATTTTTCACCAGACCAGTTTGGTTTTGACTTAAATCTTGGGTCTTAAGTTTCTGTATTTTTCTGTAACCCTATTTATTGAAAAGACAATTTTTTTTCTTTTGGTTTTCCACTCATTCTGGTATGATAAGGTGAGGCCAATTTTAAATAATTATTTTTACGTCTTTTTATCAACCCTAAAACCTAATTCTATACGTGTCTTCATTTTTTTTTTTTCAAGGTGGAGTCTTGCTCTGTCATCTAAGCTGGAGTGCAATAGCACGATCTCGGCTCACTGCAACCTCTGCTTCCTGGGTTCAAGCAATTCTCCTGCCTCAGCCTCCTGAGTAGCTGGGACTACAAGCACACGCCACCATACCTGGCTAATTTTTTATTTTTAGTAGAGGCAGGGTTTCACCATATTGGCCAGGCTGATCTCAAACTCCTGACTTCAAGTGATCCACCTGCCTCGGCCTCCCAAAGTGCTAGGATTACAGGCACGAGCCACTGTGCCCTGCCTTAATTTTTAAACTCCAGTTGCAGACTGCTTAAAGTCTTCTCTCTCTCTTTTTTTTTCCTTAAAAAAAGAGAGATTCTCTCTCTGTTGCCCAGGCTGAAGGGCAGTGGCATGATCTCGGTTCTCTAAAGCCTTAGCCTCCTGGGTTAAAGTGACCCTCCCGAGTAGTTGGAACTGCAGGTGCACACACCATGCTGGACTGATATTTTAATTTTTCTTTGTGTGTGAGACAAGGTCTCACTGTGTTAACTAGACTTTTCTCAAACTCCTGGCCTCAAGTGATCCTCCTGCCTTGGAAGTCTTATCTTTTAAAATCCATCACTTGCCAGGCCTGGTGGCTCACACCTGCAATCACAGCATTTTGGAAGGCCAAAGTAAGAGGATTGCTTGTGACCAGTAGATCAAGACCAGCAGTTCAAGACCAGCCTGGGCAACATAGTGAGACCCTGTCCCTACACAAAAATTTAAAAATTAGCTGGAAATGGTGGCATGTGTCTGTAGGTCCAGCTACTCAAGAGGCTGAAGTGGGAGGATTGCTTGAGCCTAGGAGTTTGAGGCTGCAGTGAGCTATGGATTGACACTACACTCCAGCCTGGGTGAAAGAGCAAGACCCTGTCTCTAAAATAAAAATAAAATCAGTCACCTACCACCTGGTAGAGGTACTATTTAAAAAAAAGTCTTTTGTTTTCACACACACATAGGGAAAGATGCGGGAGTCAAAAATCAGAGAATGGACTCATTCATTTGCTAAATATTCATTTGTTCATGCATTGAGCAAATATTCGTGGAGCACCTGTGGTGTACCAGGCATTGAATTAGCACCTAGGGATAGCACAGGTGAATAGCGATTACTGAGAAGTCAGGAAATAAATAAGCAAACACCAAACAAAATATTTAATGGCAAATTGTGGTAAGTATGATGAAGGGAAAATCAATGTCTTAAAGAGAGATTTGTATTAACAAGGCTAGGCTGACCCGTGTTGCCATAACAACAATAATGAATATGAAAGCTAAATGGCTTAACAAAACCAAAGATTTATTTCTGACATTCCAACATGATGCAGATTGAGTAGTTCTCTTGGGATTTGAGGATCCAGTGCCCTTCTATCATTGGTGCCACCAATTTCAACCTGAGGTCTTGACAGTTGTGGTAAGAGGAAGAGAAAGATTGAGGCAAATTGCACAGTCAGGTTTTTAGCCAGCTGGGAGGTAGGGATATCATTTCTGTTCATATTCCATTGTCCAGAATTTAGCCACATGAACACACCAACATGACTACCAGGAAAACTGGGAAACACAGTCCTGCTGAGTACATAAGAAGAGAAAATGGGATTGGTGAACATCTTGATTTTAATGGAAGATTTCATTTAGACCAGAGGCTCCAGGAGGATCTCCCTATAGAAATGATTTTTAACTGGTAATTAGAATATTAATTGTTAGCTGAATTGAATACATTACATTTTAAGTATGTTTAGAGACCTTACAACCATTACTATAGATTCTGTATCAGTTGAGAGGATATTACTTAGAATATTTAATTAAATCTTCTTACCTACAATTGAAAATGTTAAAAGGTCAGAGGCCCAGCTGAGGCAGTTTAATTACAATCTGGGTAAACTGAATGACCAGTTTAACTGTGATTCATCTATGGTTATGTTGCATATTTTGATAGAAGGTAATTGAACTCTTGCCATCAAATAACAAACAAGGGAGAGACTGATTGGTGGGTAAAGGTCAAACTTTGGACTCACAGAGGGCTGACCTCTCATTCTAACTGTGCCATAAAATAATGTGATTTTTCTCAAGCCAGCTTACCTCTCTGAGCCAGATTTCTCTTGCATAAAAAAGAAGAGTAATAGCCACTATTCACTGGGTATGATGTGCATAAGACTGTGCCTCAGCACTCCACATTGCCTTACTAAATGACATAAAATGAACAGCACACACACAAAAAGACCTATTGCACCAGTTAGGATGAGCCAACTTCAAACGTGTCATCTGGAGACAGAGCAGCTCTGGAGCTGGCTGATTCAGCATCTCAAAGTAATTTTTATAGCAATACTCTCTGCCATTCCCAACATGTAAACAGTGACACCATCATAGTCTCAGGCGATGGCAGCAGTTTGAGGAGACACCAGCACACTTCTCTGTATCTCTTTTTATCTTATAAAAGGGAGAGTTCTTCCCTTCCACCACACAGGCACCTCTGTAGATCTCATTGGCCAAAAATGGGTCACATGTTCATGCCAGAACCAATCTTTGGTGAAACAGATGGGATTGCCATGATTAACCTAGACAAATCGTGATTCCATGCTGGGACTTGGGAGGAAGCCTCATCTCTGAACATAGAAGAGTGGATATCTGAACAAAGTTGAGACTCTGGAAGCAAGGAGAAGTAGGGATGATATTAGGTGGACAGTCAACAGTACCTGCCCCTCCTTACCTGCTGCTACCAGACCACCTAAGCTCTCTGACATGCTTGGCACTTGGAGTAACTCCCTCATGGCTTTTTGCAGACAAATATAAAATACCTAAAACTAGATAAAGGTTGGCTTCCTCCCCTACCTTCTTTCCCTCTAAATGCTACATGGTGAATATTAAACATATCAAATACAGCCTCTGTTTTAATGCAAGAAATAATAAAGACAATTTTGAGTAGGAGGAGAAGCTGCCTTGGGGAGAAGGCATACTATTGTAAGAGTGAGGGCTCTGTAATCCCAGTACTTTGGGAGGCCGAGGCGGGTGGATCACGAGGTCAAGAGATCGAGACCATCCTGGTCAACATGGTGAAACCCCGTCTCTACTAAAAATACAAAAAATCAGCTGGGCATGGTGGCGCATGCCTGTAATCCCAGCTACTCAGGAGGCTGAGGCAGGAGAATTGCCTGAACCCAGGACGTGGAGGTTGTGGTGAGCCGAGATCGCGCCATTGCACTCCAGCCTGGGTAACAAGAGTGAAACTCCATCTCAAAAAAAAAAAAAAAACAAAAAATGAAAAACAAGAGTGAGAGCTCTGAACAGCCTGGTTCAAATTCTAACTCTACCACTTGTTAGGTGACCTCAGGCAAGAGTATAAAGCTCTAGATGCCTCAGTTTCTTCATCTGTAAAATGGAGATTATCATCTTGATAAAGCCTACCTTTTATTCATCTCCTGTTTATATTGTAACAAATTACCTCAAATGTAATAGCTTCCACAACTCCAGTTTACTATCTCTTTGGGTCAGCGATCTGATGTGGGTCTCACTGGGTTAAAGTCAAGGTGTCAGCTGGACTGTATTCCTTTCTGGAGACACAAGGAGAGAGATATGGTTTGGCTGTGTCCCCACCCATCTTGAATTGTAGCTCCCACAATTCCCATGTGTTGTGGCAGAGGCCCAGTGGGAGGTAATTGGATTCATGGTACAGGCCTTTCCTGTGGTATTCTCATTATAGTGAATAAGTCTCTTGAGATCTGATGGTTTTATAAGGGGGAGTTTCCCTGCACAAGTTCTATTCTCTTGTCGGCCACCATGTGAGATGTGCCCTTCACCCTCCACCATCATTGTGAGGCCTCCCCAGCCACATGGAACTGTGAGGCTATTAAACTTCTTTCTTGGTATCATGCCTGTAATCCTAGCACTTTGGGAGGCCAAGGAGGGCAGATCACAAGGTCAGGAATTTGAGACCAGCCTGGCCAACGTGGTGAAACCCCATCTCTACTAAAAATACAAAAAATTAGCCAGCATGGTGGCACATGCCTGTAGTCCAAGCTATTCGGGAGGCTGAGGCAGGAGAATTGCTTGAACCCAGGAGGCGGAGGTTGTAGTAAACCGAGATCGCACCACTGCAGTCTGGCCTGGGTGACAAAGCGAGATTCTGTCTCCAAAAACAAAACAAAACAAAAAAAACCTCTTTCTTTTGTAAATTGTCCAGTCTTTATCAGCAGTGTGAAAACAGACTAACACAAAGAGAATGTGTTTTCTTGACTTTTCTAATTTCCAGAGGCCGTCTGCATTTCTTGGCCCATGGCCCCTTCCATCTGCAAAGCCCAGCCATAGCCGGCTTAGTCTCTCTCACGGCAGCTCTAACTCTGAAACTCTCTTCCACGTTAAACAGCTCTATGGTTCCATTGGCCCCGTGGGATAA
The DNA here is from genome assembly GCF_001604975.1 of Cebus imitator. NCBI lineage: Eukaryota > Metazoa > Chordata > Mammalia > Primates > Cebidae > Cebus > Cebus imitator. Next base: position 11,825,899 of record NW_016107323.1, read on the forward strand.
CTAGTCCTATTTAAAGATCATCTGATTGGCATTCTTAATTCTATCTGCAACCCTAATTCTGCTTTGTCATGTAACATCACATAATCACAAACCCCTAGAGATCATGGGGAGAGAGATGGGGGAATGTAGTATTCTGCTCACCATACCACCCATAGGAATGTTGTGATGATTAGGTGAGATGACTCCTTTAATGGCTTAGAACAGTGCCAGTCACATAAGCAAATGTTCAGCATTTGTCCCTCGTGACCCCATTATGTCTTGTTTCCTAGGGGAACAGGCTATTGGTAGTTCTGTCTTGAGATGCATCTGATGCTACCTTGCTCACTGCTAGACGTGATGATAGGATGACAGAGATCTTAGTGAGAGCCATCTCCTTGCTTTCTAAAGCCAAAGCTCAGGGTTTGAGTTCTCTTTGGAACTACGTGATTCTCCACAGAAAACGTATGGTTTGTGCAAAGCCAATTTTATGACTAACAAGAATGAAACAAACTGGGCGAGATCCAGGCAGATAACATTATCCTCACAGAAAAGTAGGCAATAGAAAGAGGTTGAGAGCCACCCTTCCCCGGATCACATTGTATAGCCTGTGTAAGAGAAGGAGTGCTGTGTGTAGTTAACGGACCCTGGAGTTGAAATTCCTCTTTTCTTCTCATTATCTGGGTGACCTCAAACCTTAGCTTTTCCATTTGTAAGATGTGGATAAAAATAGTTTCTACCTCAGGACGAGATGAGGTCTGGTTGAGTTCACACAACCCACATGCTTGGCACAAGGAGGGCCTGGCAGAAAGCGCTAGGTCAGAGATAACTCGGATATTTCGTACACAGTAAGGAGCTCACTGCAAATCACTAAAGTTGAGAGAGTCACTCTCCTGCCGGGCTGGGGCTAAGAAGTCTGTAGCCTCAGAGTATTATGTTCAAAATCCTACTCTCACATGGTTAAATCTTAGACTGAATGTTTATTCCATTAAACTTTCCCTCCAGATTGCATCATATGTAATTATAAGATGAAAACATTGTCTGGAGAATGTAGCCATTGTTCAAGTTTCATATAAGTGATGATAGTTTCTGAATCTTCTTGGTGGGGAGGAGGTTAGATGTGTTAGTTGAGGTGGATTGTGACAGGTGAGCTGAGGGACAGACAGCAGAAAGCTGGGATTTCTTGGTTGGAAAGAAATATGTTGCAGGTCTTGGACTCTGCAAGAGTTATATCTTGTTTTGGGCTGTTTTCATCCCGCAGAGGGAATAGCTAAAGATAAAGACAAAGATGATGAAAGACAAGATGATATTTTAATGTCCCTGGGCCTGGAAACAAGGGCGCTATTGTTTGCAGACAGCCTTTGTTCATCTGTGAGAGATTAGCAATGGCATTAATTTATTCAAGATTACAGTTCAGAAGCAAAGTCATCAAAGCTGAAGCGCTTTCATTTATGGAGCATGTTGTACCTCCGGGATGGAGGAGGAGTGCTCTGGGGCCAGGGCAGCCTTCAGCATGAGTTGTCTTCGTGGGATGTTTTACTCGGAGAACAAGGCTTAGGAGTCAGCTTTTTAGCCCCATAGCCACTCTCGGGATTCCTTCATGGACTTGATATGCCCCAGGACTCTTCAGATTCCCAGTGGTGAGAGCAGTGACTGTGCGTGGAAAGTAGAAATTGGTAAGGTCAGTGAGTGTCACCTAGAGCTACTGTGATTCAGCCCCACTCCTCCAACTTCTTTCGTATGTTTATACTCTTGGCAAAAATTTTACAATCATAGATTCTTTCCTCACTAGACCACCTCCTTGCCTCTGGCTTATGTACACTCACAGTCACGAGGATGATGGTAGCATTGTGTTAAAGGAAATGGAATTGATAGCAAAGAGAGAATTGCATTCCCATGTTTATTGATGCTTTATTCACAATAGCCAAAGTATAGAAACCATCTAAGTTGTCCATCAACATGTGGATGAGTGGTTACAGAAATTGAGTCTTAGTGATGTAGGAAAAAACAAACTCAGTTTCTCTTACAGTCCTTTTACAACACGGAACACTTCTGTGATCCCTGATGTCTGAGATTTTCGCCACACACCAAGCAATCAGTTCTCCAGCAGATTCTCCAGTGGACACCAGCTGGGTGTCCTCTAAATCAATTCATTTCTGACACTATCTACCTGGAAACAGGTTGAGGACTCGGTCCCACAAGACTGTCCCTACTTCAGAGGATGGTTGCAAGTAATAGATTGTCACCTATACTTCTGATAGATCAGCTGTGAACTGGGAGGTTCCCACAACCTCATCCTTGAGATCTATTAACTTTCTAGAGTGGCTCACAGAACTCAGGGAAAAACTTTACTTGTAATAAAGTACATGTTTATTATAAAGGATATTACAAAGGATATAGTTCAACAGCCAGATGGTAGAGATGCATAGGGTGAGGTATGGGAGAAAGGGTACCACGGAGCCCCATGCCGTCTCTGGTTCCACTCCAAGAGCCCCCCATGTTCAGCTGTCTGAAACCTCTCAGAACTCAGCCCTTTTGAGACTGAGTTTTTTTAAATTAAGGATTCATTATGTCCATTTGTTTATCAACTCAATATTGAGCGCCCTTCTGCTCCCCAGAATATGAGGGGGCAGGGGGAGGTAAAAAGGGGGCCTGAAAGTTCCAGCCCTCTAATCATGTTTGGTTCCCTTGGCAACCAGCCTCCACCCTGAGGCTATCTAGTGGACCCCAGCCATAAGTTATCTTGTTAGCATGTGAAAGACACTCCAATCACTGGAGATCCAAGTTTTTTATGAGCTCTGTGTCAGGAAACAGAGAGAAAGACCAAATATATATTTCACAATATCACAGTAGCAGATATGTAATGGAATATTATTCAGTCATAGAAAAGAAGGAAACCCTGCCATTTGTGACAACATGGATAAACCAGGAGGACATTATACTAAGCCAAACACAGAAAGACAAATATGTTTCATCTCACATATGAACAAATGGTTACCAGGGGCTGGGAAGTGAGGGAATTGAGGTCATGTTGATCATGCTACAAAATTACAGTTATAAGATTAATAAGTTCTGGGTATCTAATATACAGCAGGGATGGTGATAGATGTATTAGTTAATTTGATTATAACGATCATCACAACATGTATATCAAATCATCACATTGCATAACTTGAATATATTCAATCTTTGTCAATTCAATATTTTAAAATAAAAAAACACAAACTTTATTTTAAAATAATTTTAGACTAACAAGAAATGCAAAAATAATATAGATCCCATGTACCCTTCCCCAGTTTGTCCCCTACTGATACAGTCTAAATGTAAACCAAAAAGGATCTGAACAGATCTCGAACAGTTTGGAGGTTTATTTTGCTAAGGTTGAGGATGCACCCAGGAAAAAGAGACACAGGCCACAGTACTATGTGTGGCCCATATTTTTTCTGAAGACGATTTTGAGGGCTTCAGTATTTAAAGGGGAAAAGTAGGTAGGAGGGGAAAGAAAAAAGAGGGAAGATGTAGTTACAATCTTGTGAATCCATATGTTGCATGTGAAAAGGAGAAGGTAGAGGTGACAGTCAATTATGTATTCATCTTGAACTCAATAAATCCGCACTTTACATAAGAGAAAGTAAACAGAGTAGAGGAAGCTGTCAAATATACAGTCATCTCTGGGTGGGTCGGGGGAGGATTTCTGGTCTCCTTCTGTCCCCTACCTATGAGCTGTTAATTTACATTGTTAGGGTGGCGCCTGTGGAGACATAAGAACTTCTATCTGTAGCTATAAGTTTAGGAACAAAAGTAAAGGAGTTTGGGGTTTTATTTTTGTTTTTCCATGTCTCAGCTTCCAAGCAAATTTTCTCTTTTGGCGTAGTTAATTGGGGGGATCCCAAGATTTTATTTTCCTTTTACATAGCATAGTAAATTAATTTTTTAAAGACTTGATGTTGAGCATTTCAAAAATGCATGCGATAAGGTATGCAAAAAGTACACGGCACTTTTTTAAGTTCCCTCTCCCATGTTAAATCATGGGCATCAAAACAGAACCTGCCAAGATCTTCAAGCCTCCTTCATCATCCCTCCTTCTAGTCATTCTGTCCCCTAAAGTAACTACTTTTCTGACTTCTATCTCCATGGGCTAGTTTTACCTGTTATTGAACCTTGAACCTGTGTTCCATACTCTCTGGTGTCTGATTTCTTTCGCTCAGTGATATATGTCTTTGAGATGTTGTGTGTGCCAAGGTTTGTTTTTATCATTGCTGTGTAGTACTCTGGTATGGACATAACATTATTTATCTCATCTAGCGTGGATGGACACATAGATTCTTTCCAGTTTTGGCTATTTCAAATTATGCTGCTGTGAAAGTTCTTCCACTTCTTCTATTGCACATTTGCATATATGTTTCTGTTGGGGAATATCTAGGAGTCAAATTACCAGCTCAAAAGGTGTACATGTGTTCTGCTTAAGAAGATTCTATCAAATACCTTTCCAAAGTGTCAACAAAGGACATTTTAGTTACTCTTTGCCAACACTTACTATCCTAAATGTTCTTAATTTTCACCATTCTGGGGCGTGTGTGTGTGTGTGTGTGTGTGCACGTGTGTGCGTGTGTGTCTGTTCTGCATGTGGGTGTTTTAGTATCTAAGTATCATCTTAATTCCCATTCCTGTGATGACTAATGTTGAGCAGTTTTTCATATGTATATTAAAAGTGTATATAAAATACAATATTTATTTATATATTGGCTATGACTGTTATTTTTTGTGAAGTATTCACGATTTTTGACAATTTAAACAATTTCACAATCTGCTTTTTTAACTTATTGGTTTGTAATCATTCTTTATGTATTTATTCTAGATACCACTCCTCTATTGGATATTTAGACAGAAAATATCTTCTCCCACCCTGTAGTTTGCTTTCTCTTTCTTTTAATGCTATCTTTTGATGAACAGAAGTTTTTTAAAATGTTGGTAAACTTCAGTCTATCGATCTTTTCCTTTTTGGATAGTGCTCTTTTAGATACAATTTAAGACATATTTCCCTACCCTAATGGTGGATGATAGTCCACAATATTATATTCTAGAAGTTTAATTATTAAGCTTCACTGTTAAACTTTATTATGAAAATCCATCTGGAATTAATTATGGCTTATTTTTTTCCGCATAGTTGATGCTGCACGATTTATGAAAGAAACTTTTTCTCATTGCATTGTAGTAATACTTTTTAAAAATTAGTTTTTTTTCTTAGATACTCTGTTATGGTATTGGTCTATTTATCTATGTTCATACTCTGTTTTAATTATTTGAGTTTTATGTAAGTCCTAATATCTGGTAGTATAAGTCTTCCAATATCATTTTGGTTCTTCAAAATTGTCTTTGCTCTTCTTGGTTCTTTGCATTTCCATATAAATTTTACAGTCAGCTTGTTGATTTCTATAAAATAATCTGCTGAGACTTTGATTGCGATTGAGTTGAATATAAAAATCAACTGAAGAAAGATCGACATGCCTTTGTAGTATTGAGTCTTCCAATCCATTAACAGTCCATCTCTTCACTTATTTTTTTTCTTAATGTTTTGCAGTTTTTGTGTTAGAAGTCCTACATATTTTTTCTAAGGTTTATTACCAGATATTTAAAAGGCCTTGCCGCAATTATATAAGATATAGTTTTTTTTAATTTTTTGTTTTCTAATATGTAAAAAACAATATAAAGTAATATGATCAACTTTATATTGATCTTGTATACAATGATTTTGCCAAGTTCACTTGCTAAAAATAATGACTGTATCTTTTTTAGATTTTCTGTGTATATAATCATATTGTCTTTGAATAGTGGCCGCTATATTTCTACTTTTCCAATCCATATATCTTTTTATTTCTTATACTTACCATGTTCTATTGGATTTATTTCTTTATTTTATCTTATTATACCACCAGTACAATGTCAAAAGAATAAGGATTAGCAGATATTCTTACCTCTATCATGATCTCAGGATGAATGCTTTTACTGTTTTTACCATTAAGTATTATGCTGCTTTTGATATTCATACATACTCTTTTTAAGGTTAAAGAAGTGTTATTCTGTTCCTACTGTGGTAAGAATGGATGTAACAGATGTTGAATTTTATCAAGTGCTTCTGCACCTATTAAAATGATATAATTTCTTCTTCTTTTTTAATGTCATGGATTACATTGTTTGATTTTCAAATCACAAAATTACATTCATGGTATAATTCCAACTTTGTCATAATATATTAAACTTTTGCATTTCACTGCTTTTGATTTTCTGCAATTTTAAGATCTTTGTGTCTATGTCAATACAGATATTAGTCTGAAAGTTTCCTTTTTCGCAGTGCTGTTTTCACATTTTTTTATTAGGGTATGCTGGCCCCAAAATGAGTTAGGCAGTTTCTTCTTTTTATATTCCCTGGAAGGATTTGTGTAAGATTGTTATTTCTTCCTTAATTGTATGGAAGAATTCAATGGTGAAGCCACAAGGGACTATAGTTTACTTTGAGGGAAGATTTTTCATTATAGATTCAATCACTTTAATAGATGTAAGACTATTCTGACTTTAACATTTCATCTTGATTCAGTTTTAGTAAGTTGTGCTTTTTGAGGAATGTGTCCATTTCCTATAATTTTTCATATTTGTTGGCCTAAAGTTGTTTATAAAGTCCCCTTACTAAAGTTGTTTATAAAGTCCCCTTACTTTTCTATGTGTAAAAGATCTGTAGGGCCCTTCTTTTTTCCATTTCCAATATGATTAATTTGTGTTTTCATTCATTTTTTCTAAATCCATCTTGCCTAAGGATTTACCAATTTTATTTATTTTCAGGAAGTAACTTTTTGGCATTGTACATTTGTTTTCTGTGTCACTGATTTCTATTCTTATTTTTTATTTCCTTTCTTCCACTTTCTTTGGGTTAAATCTGACATTTTTTTTAGCTGGTTAAAATGAATCCTTAGATCATTTATTTTCAGCCTTCCTTTTTATTATTTGTATTTAGAGATACCAACTTCCCTGGAATTGCTTTAGTAATAGTTCACTTTTAGTGATCATATTTTCATTTTATTTGTACTCAAACCATTTTCAAATTTTTATTGTGAACTTTATTTAAAATGTATTGTTTAATTCTGAAACAATTTGAATTCCAAATTTTCTAGTTAACATTTTATGATTTTTTGTTTATTCCATTGAGATGTTGGATAACTTCTATATTATGTTCATCCTTTCAAATACATTTAGACTTGATTTATAGATGACCATATGGTGTGTTTTGGTTAATGATCCTTGAGCACTTGTAAAAAAAAAGTGCATTCAGTAGTTGATGTCAATGTGATCAGATTAACTAATTGTAATATGATTTAGTCTCTACTGATTGCTCTGTTTGCTTATTCTATCAGTTGTAATTACCCACCATGATATCGTATTTCTCTATTTCTTATTTTAGCTCAGTCAGCTTTTTGGTTTTATAGTTTGTTGTGTGTGTTATTATCAGTATACAGATTTGAGGTTGTCATATTTTCCTGTTGAATCAGCTCTTTTATTATTACAATTATTAAAACATAGTATCATTTATAATTATATTGTGCTTTACATGGTTTGAAAGTAAAAAGAAGGGACAATATGTACTAAAAAATAGTGGCTATTCAATGTAATTATTACATAATGTAAGCTTACCTAACATCTTGCTATGTTTCTCGTCTATGTTTATGGTTGATTAATCTAAAAAAGGCAAAATATTTCTATTACTCAGTTTTGTCCTCTATTAGCTTGTTAGTATATATTACTTTATTATTTGTTTTAGTGATTACTCTAGAGATTATAACACTTATCCTCAATTTATTAGGGTGTACATTATATTAGTGCTTTCCCACTTTCCAGATGATACTGCCCATACCTTATAGCAGTTTAACTCTATTTAACTTCACCTGTCCTTGGTGCCTTACTAATCCTCCAAGCCATGATAATTGTCATTTTAAATAGAGAATATTTAATTAGAGTTACTCATATAGTTTTCCCACCATTTTCTGTGTTATTAATTTCTTCCTGCATTACCATGATCCCTTCTGGGATCATTTTTCTTCTGCCTGAATTATTTCTTTGAATTCTGCTCATAAATGTGTCTGAAAATATTTTAATTTTGCTGTCATTTTAAAGGATGTTTTTAATGGGGTTCAAAATTCTGAGGCTTACATTTTTTCAGCTCTTTAAAGATATGTTCTGTTGTCTTAGGCCTTTTCTTATTTCTTCTGAGAAGTTCAGTTAGTCTTATTGCTCCTTAGTACCTATTTTTTTCTCTTTAGCTGACTTTAAGATTTTTATATACTGTTTGGAATTTGTATTATGATATGTGTAAGAATGTTTTTCTTTTGTATTTATCTTACTTGTAGTATGTATATCTTCTTGAATCGATGGCTGGAAGTTTGTCATAGTTTTGTAAAATTTTGTCTCACTTCCTCCTATCTCCCTTGTCCCATTTCTTTTTAAAATTCTTTAAGAATTCCAATGACATATCAGAGCTTTTGACCAGATGACATATTTATTTTTTGCTTCATCTTTTTCTGTTTTTTTCTCTATACAGTTTGAGCTGGATAGTTCTACTGATTTCTCCAGTTCATGAATCTTCTCTTCTATAGTGTCTAATCTTCTATTAAATAGATATGTTGAACTCTTAATTTTAATCAGTGTTTTCAATTCTAGGAATTCCATGCAATTCTTTTTTATACTTCATCTTTTAATCTATTTTCTTTAATATTTTGATCATGGTCATTTTAGAGTCTATGTCTGATTTCTGTAATATCTGGATTACCTATAAGTCTATTATGTCTTTGCTTTTTTTTCTCTTGACTTTCAGTTATCTGGCTCTGTTTCTTGGCATGCCCAACAATTCTTGACTGCTTGCCTGACAGTGTATATGAAAAATTGTTGAGGCTTTGGATGTCCTTATCTTCCTCTTGGAAAGAATAAATCCTGTGGCAGGCAAATATAATACAGGCAAAGTATCTTTATCTAATTACAACTTGTTTATTTATAATTTGTCCTGACTCTGTGGGTTTAGCCGTTTCAGAGGTTTCAGCTGAAAGCTTATAGTTTCTACATGTGCTCTCTCCTCCTTGGTGAGGGCTTAACTTTAGATTTTAAATTCCTACCATTTTATGATGGCCAGGTTCTCTGCTTAACATTTCAGTCTTTCAGCACCTGCTTTCTTCCTGGTTACATGGAGTCTTAAATTTTCACAACTTAGTCATTATCAAATGCTTTAAGGAGAAATTGCCTGCAGAACACGGACTTACTTCCATAGAGTTCCCTTTTCTTGTGGATTGTTTCCTGTTGTGTTATGGCTTTCTTTGTAGCCTGAACCCATTTTTTGTTTGTTTTCCTCTTCTAGTGAGGCTGCCACTAGTTCTAGATTACTGTTTTCTGTTTATAGAAAGCTGTTTACTGTTTTCTTTCATGCCCTTCTCTCGGGGAACAAGTTGGATTGAAATAGAATTTTTTTTTGAAGCGGAGTCTCGCTCTGTTGCCTAGGCTGGAGTGCAGTAGCATGATCTCGGCTCACTGCAACCTCTGCCTCCCAAGTTCAAGCAATTCTCCTGTCTCTGCCTCCTGAGTAGTTGGAATTATCGGCACGTGCCACCATGCCTGGCTAATTTCTGTATTTTTAGTAGATATGGGGTTTCACGATGTTGGCCAAGCTGGTCTCGAGTTCCTGACCTCAGGTGTTTGGCCTCCCAAAGTGCTGGGATTACAGGCATGAGCCACCATGGCTGGCCAAAACAGAATTATTTAACATAGCACAGTGAGTATGACTCTTGGTCATGCATTGACCATTTTTCAACAAGTGTTGCTGCATTACCGAAACAAAATAAATTTAACTTCTCTTTAAACACATCTTTGGAGTTCATTTTCTAATTTGAAACTGTCAAGAGATCAAATAATGGTGTCATGATAATGAGAAAGATGGGGAACTGTGCTTTAAAGACTGTCAGCCCATTTGATCTACCACACAGAAGTAGGTTGGTAATTACCCAAAAAAAGTCAACTTGCCAAAAAAAAGAAGAGTCTGAAGACTGAGTCAGTGATTGCATATAAATCCATCTTGTGAGTTCATGTAGTTAACAGATCAAAATGATTGTATATATAGGTATAGACACACACCTGTATGTATATACTTTATTCACATTCTCAGATTCACATTTCTTCTAAATAATTAGGAAAGACGTTATGCAAAGTCATACTGCCTTCTAAAATGGACACTTAGGATCATTGACATTTATATGTCAAAGAGTTAATGTCAAATGACACTTAGGATCTTTGACATTTTATACTAAGCACACGACTATTGTTATTGGCGTGATAATTGACACTTCATTCGATCTTTCTTATTTAATAGGTTCTTCTGACCCTTGTATATTGAGCTATTTTTAAAGACTCTATGTACCCCAAGAGTTGTTGGTGACCACTTGTGTACATGAAAGTGTCAAAAGCAAAATAAAATGTAAGCATGTTTTTCCAGATCAGTTATTTACATCATTGGCTCTTTCTTCAAGGTCATGCTGTGTGCTGATTTTGCATTTGATCCAGAATATGAACAGGGCTCATCTTGACCCTAGAAGAGTCAGAAGTGTCATGATGAAAGTAATTGTGAGGGATTTGAGAGAATTCTGTCTCTACTGGGGCCGAGTAACACCCATCTTAAGGAAATACCTACAAATCCCACCCTTCCAAAATTTTGGTTCTTAGCGGCACCCAGGATTCTGTAACTGTGTGTTCCAATGTCTGAGTTCTCAGATTTTAAATGAGGCAGGACTGTTCAAAGGCAGGTAATGTCTTCTGTGGAGACAGGTATTTAGACAAACACTTCAGAACAAGCAGAAATGTATAGGGCGATGGCATGGATCAAAAGCATCACCATGTAATTGAAACTGACTTTGTGTTGGGTTCCTTCAGTGTCAAGGCCTTTTTTTCTTCCTGAGAGTAACATTTTCCCTCTTATCTTCATTTATGTCTATGCTTCCTTAATCATCTTCAAATGTTTGTGGGTTGATGTTCACATGTCCTCATTCTGTTTTTTAAAGTCTCATTTGTTGCCATTTTTCTCTCACAGGGAAAGGAAGTATTCTGTTTAGGCTACGTGTTTAAGGGTGAAAAGTGTTTATAGAATCTTTGTCTGTTTCCTTTGTGCCTGATCTATTTGATGACATCATTCTATAATTTTACATGATTTGGACAGTGCGAAGCGCACAGGGCAGAATGTTCAGGACGGCAAACAGAACATGTTTTTGTAGTTAGCCAGAGAACCCAGGCTACAACTTGTGATCCTTGTTGAAAACACATACGTACACTTACAAATCCAATGAGAGAAGACGGTCCTTGCTAAGGTGTTCTTTGTTGGCCCAAGACTGACTTTAAGGGCTGTTTGATTTGAATGCTTGTGTGTGGACAAGACACGGGTCTAGGGTGAGAGTTCAGCTTTTGAACTCTGTGTTTAGAATTTAATGGGACCAAGTCATTGATCGTAGAGATTTTGGAGACATTTAAATAAAATCTCTTTGTGTCTGGAATTTGGGAATAGCAATGGAAGGTCATATTAATTTTGTGTTAATGGGTGTTCAGTGAATAAATCTATGCATAAGCCAGTTCCCCTGTGCCTTGTTGTTCTTTATTGATTTCCCAATACTGTCTCATTCTCTCAGTCTGAAGTGATTATTTGGAGCCTCCTTAGAAAGTCCCACTGACTGGCTAAGCACTTCTGTTTGAGACACCATTCACTGACTGCTGACCTTTTGGACATCATTTCCTAAGGCTTCCACATTGTAGTCATTCGAGTTTTATGTGGACCCTTGAAGAAGTCAAAAGGTCGGAGCACAGAAGAAAGAATCCTGGTGATTTATGAAATGTCAACATTTAACAAATCTGAAATCTAGTTTAATTTCAGCAAGAATGACAGCTTTGACTGGCTTGTACTTAGATGTTGGTGAAAGTAAAACCGATCAGAACTTTTAAAGTGGGAACTCACTGGGGACCATCCCCACAGGTTCTCTCACAGTAATGCCTAGGCATCTGTCCTATCGGGAAGAAGTCATTTGGTAGAAACCTCATGTTTCTGCCTAGGTGGGACACTTGCTCCGTGAGGGCTTTGGACAAATAAAAGGGTTAACCCAAGTGTTGAACACTACTTAACTATACTTAACTATCTCGGGACTTTTGTTCTGTGTTCATGGATTTAGTAATCTTAATGTAAACAGGCACCTCAGCAGCTGTGTCCCCTTAAGCGGATTTTATTTAGCACCTGAGTTACCCACATCACTTGGCAATCATAGATTTTCAATTTTTCCTTGTGCAAAGAGGGCAGCTGGAATGATTTGAGTACTCATTAATTTGGGAGAAATATGAGCTGTGTAAGGCAGACAACACGAGTCTTCTGTATGGTGCTGTACCAGGATAAGCAGATCAGGGTAGAAGCAATTTGCCCTATCCCAAAGGGGCCCTAGGATTTTAATAAGCTGGTTATGAAAATTCTATTTCTTTGCAATTTGAAGCAGCTAATTAGAGGCTGTAATTTCTCTCCTATAATGAGAGTGGATGAAGGTTAACGTTAGGCCTCCCGGGCCCTTTCACATTCATTTACAGAGAGAAATCAGGTAACAGTTGTAGCTAATTAGAACAGGGTATTAAATATTTAGTCCATCTTGATTTAACTTGGAGAACACATGCATGTTGTTGGGGTATGGAAAATGATAAAGGGAAGTTAAATTTAATTTTTAATCAAAGATAAACTTAAAGGCAGTATAATAATTTTAGCACTGACTACCCTAACCTGACAGCCAGAGCAGCAATTGCCTCCAGTGGTCTGAACTGTCAAGATAAAGGAAGATGATGTCAGTTTAATTTCATCAGTGAACATGTTGCCCAAGTTCAAACAGCTGGGATTTATGCAATCTGCACAAAGTACAAAGAACTCTATTCTTATTGTAGCAGAGATGTAAAAAAAAAAAAAAAAAAAAAAAAAAAAACCTTCTTGGAGTTTCAGAATTTGGAGTTTGAGTTTGGATGCTAGATAATAGTTTGGGGGACTGTCCTAAGGAAGGTATCTCATTCACAGGCATTTCTTTTTGAAGGAGAGCATTTGTCTCTGGTGAAACTGCTCCCTGGAAGGAAATTGTTCCCCTGCGGCTGGGCAGGCTTGGCTATGGTGTAGCGTTATGTTTAATAAAGTCTTACTTTACCATAGACTGATACCTAAAGTGTTGCATGCTGAGGACAGTAAGTCACTCTTCTCTTGTCATAGCCAACTCAAGTGATCTTCCTAAAGTGAGACTCAGTTGAGTCAGGACACGCAAATCAGAAAGAAATCCACCGCATGGCTGCTCTTCTCCCAGGGCCTCATGCAAGGATAGAACATCTTCACAGTGAGATCGGCTCACAGGAAAGCTCTCAGGACTACTGCAACTTCCCCAGAAGCAGGCTTGTAGGAGGCCAGAATAATATACAAAGGGCAAAGATGAGGGGAAAAGATGAAAAGGCTTATAAAAATAGAAAGACTCTAAAGAATAACTCTAAGGCATGCATCCCTCTAACTTCACTGATTTATCTTGGCGCGTGACACCCCATCACTACTCTGGTGGTTTCACTTGGGGATGCTTGAAGCATCTTTGCAGATCTGTAGGAAATAAATGGCAATTCACAAAGACCATCTGACTTTGCTACATTGTCTTCCAGTTGCCAGTTATTACAAAATGGTTTCTGAGGGCAGTAATCCTTTGGAAATACCTGTTATTGGGGATAATAACTGGTTGTCAGAGCATTAACCGTCCTCAACTTCACTCTGGGCTATTACATAACAAAAGAATGAACTGGTGGTGAGTCTGCCAGGTGTATTAAATTATGTCATGCATTATAGAAGTTCTGTGATGGGGATTAGCATCCAGAAAAGACTATCAGAGATTGCCAAACTCATTATCTGCTGAAGCAGGAGACTGGCCTCAGGCCTGGGGATGCAAGGTTTGAGTAGAACCATTAAGGCAGTCCTTCCAGTCCTTTTTTGCCCTGGCATGGAGACAGACAGGCAGCACACCAGCATGTCTTCTCTGTTCTTCAGCCTCTAAAGAAGATCAAAATATACTGTTAACCAGCGTAGCAGCAAAGCTGTATTGAAAATGAATTTACACATTTCCTGGACTTCTTAATGACAGAACTATTGCTTAGGCAGTTTTCTATAGTCACAGAATTTAGTGGATTCTCTCAGCACTTTTGGGGTCTCGATTTTGTTCCCTAGTGCCCTTAGGATAATAGAGATGGATGGTGAGCCTTCAGAAGCCATGACCTCTAGGAAACCCTGCCCCCACATCTCAGACACCCACAATCGCTCCTAGCATTTACACATCACATTGAGCTCAGGACATATTTCTGGTCAGAAGTTTTCCAAAGGGATGAAGCGTGAAATGAAATGAAGGTTGAAGTACCATGGAAGTAAGCTTTCCACTGCAAACACACAGGTAAAGGAGGACTTGCCCGTTCTCAGCAGCTCTGGGTGACGCATCACATTGCTGTTGGCCTAATCCATTGTTGATGAACTGTGCGATGGTAGTACTTCAAATTAATTTTCAGTAGAATATCCTTATGCCTATGAGACCCTTTTAATAGCACATTGCCTCTATAATCTATGCTTCTACTCTTAAGCATCTGTACTTAAGCCATGCGTGATGTATTTGCTACCTGGATATCATCTATATTGAGTTGGGGATTGGGTCACCATTATATTGCTAGTACCTCACTCAGAACCACATAGGAGATCCTCTGTAAATGTTTGTTAAATGGAATTGAGTGGAATTTTTTTCCCTAAAAATACTTTTCTTGTAGAAAATAGCATTAAATGTTAATTCTAAAAAGTTTATTAAAAAAATTAAAGAGTAGATACTGGGAAAGAAATAGCTATCACTTGTTATCCACTCTCTAGAGATTATGGCACTAGACACTTTTTTGCATATATTTTTCCATGCATGTGTGTGTGTGTGTGTGTGTGTATATATATATATATATATATGTACATATATGTGTGTTTGTGTATATATATGTGTGTATTTATATATATATATAAATGGAATCAGACTATATATGGCATTTTGCAACCTCTTTTGTTCATTTAGTGATGTCTTTCCAAGTCATTAGCAATCGACTTTACCATTATTTGTGATGGCTTCATGAAAGTTCATGATTAAATGTACTATAATTTAATACCCTTCTGTGATGCATTTAGGTTGTTGTAATTTTTCTCTAATGTGAATAGTACTGTAACATATCCTTTCTGCTAAATCTTCATTTCTCTACATGATTGTTTCCTTGTGTTGACTTCCTAGAACTAAAATTGCTGTGTCAAAGGTTATGCACATTTAAAACATTTAATAGATGTGGCCAAGTTATTTTCAGAAAACTTATGCCAGTTTACATTCCCATGAGCAGAAAGGATATTTCCCAATACCCTTGTTGTTAACACATCATTTTCAATTTGATAGGCAAAACCAAACAGAAATACTTTAGAACGTGTATTTGTGTTTGTGCTCAAAAGTGAGCTTGGACATCTTGTTCTCTGTCTTTTGTTTGTTTGTTTTTGTTGCCATGGATAGTACTTGTGGGATCTGCCGGTTCATGCACTTTGCCCTGTTATTGTGTTCTCATGTCATAGTGTAGCAATTAAGAAAATGAGCTTTGGGGTCCCACATGCCTTAAAGAGGTCCAGTAGCTATCACTTGCCTGCTACATGACCTGGGACAGACTCTCACCCTTGGTAATCCTCGGTTTGTTCAACTGTTAAATAAGAATGATGACAATACCTACCTCAATGCAATTGTACCTTGTATGGTACCAGGTTTGGGGCTGATGTTCAACATGCTAGGTGTTAGTACTTTAGTGCTCATTTAATCCCTCTATTTCTTTTAGCATATTCTTTTTCCTTATATCATGATGGATTATCCCCACTTAGCTTAATTGTATGCAATAACCTTATTCATTTTTGGGATATTTGCTGTGGATTAGCAGTTGGGAAAACAACAGTGAATAAAACTAATATATCTCCATCATGAAGCTTATATCCGTGTGTATGTGTGTGCATATCTCTCTCTCTCTGCGTGTGTGTGTGTGTGTGTAGGGAACAGAATATAACAAAGGGACAGACAAAATGACTGTAAGTTGCACCATGTGCTATGCAAAAAACCAATAGAGGCCAAGACAGAGATTTAAAAAGGGGGACTTACGATAGATAAGGAGTGGAGGAGGGATCTTTTGGAGAGGGAAAGTTCGATAATGAGACCTAAAAGATAGGAAAGAGCCATTTAAAATTGTTTTAGTGCAGAGCAGGCAGGCAGGCAATATGTTCAAAGGCCCTGTGGCAGGAAAGAACTTCAGGTGTCAGAGGAATTTTTTACAAGTCTAGCCTGGGAGGAAGAGGGTGGATGGGAATTTGGCAATTGGGGCTGAGTAGGGGGGCAAGTGGAGGTGAGATTACAAAACAGGGAAGGGGCCAGCACATTTTGACTTTTATTCTAAGTAAGGGAAGGCCTCTCTAGAGCTGTAAGCAAAGGAGGGACTCTATCTTTTTTTTTTTTTAGCTGGAATCTCACTCTGTCGCCTAGGCTAGAGTGCAGTGGCACCATCTCAGCTCACTGCAACCACTAGCTCCTGTGGTCAAGGGATTTTCTTGCCTCAGCCTCCTGAGTAGCTGGGATTATAGGTGTACTACACCAGACCCAGCTATATATGTATATATTTTGAGACAGAGTCTCGCTTTGTGACCCAGACTGGAGTGCAATGGCATGATCTCAGCCAACTGCAACTTCCGCCTCCTGGATTCAAGCAAATTCTCCTGCCTCAGCCTCCCAAGTAGCTGGGATTACAAGCAGGTGCAACCATACCCAGTTGATTTTTGTATTTTTGGTAGAGTTGGGGCTTCACCATGTTGGCCAGGCTGGTCTTGAACTCTTGACCTCAGATGATCTGCTCACCTTGGCCTCCCAAAGTGCTGGGATTACAGGCATGAGCCGCCATGCCCAGCCCCAGCTATTTTTTTTTTTTTTTTTGTATTTTTAGTAGAGACAGGGTTTCACCATGTTGGCCACGCTGGTCTTGAGCTCCTGACCTAAGGTGATCTGCCTGCCTTGGCCTCCCAAAGTGCTGGGATTACAGGTGTGAACAACAATGCCCAGCCAGAAGGACTCTATCTTATTCCTGTTGTAACAAGCTCTCTCTGGGGCTGGATAGCAATGGAAGAGTAAGAGTCCTCCCTGGTTCTCCAAGTAAGAGGCATTGGTGGCTTGGACTAGGATATTAGCAGAGGAGATAAAATCACAGAATTGTATTTTAGCAGGAAGCTTTCAAGTAAGTTATTCATTTCTCTACTCTCTGTTGTTCACTAGGACCATTTTTAACACTGGCTGTCATTAGAAATTGCCCAGTGCTCTGAAAGAGTGGGTTTCCAGGCTACAGCAGATACTCTGGCTCCTCTCTTCAGTGTAATAGAGTACTAGTGACATGTCCTCAAACTTACTCTTCCAGGAAAAGCTCTGGTCTCCCAAAAAGCCATGTTTAAAATAGAAAATTGTAGAATTTCCTGCAGTCACAAGAGCCATTGGCTTAGACCAGTCTCTAGACTCCCAACTGAAGGAAACATGTGTTTTGAAAAAGTCAACTCATTTCCGGCACATGGTATCTTTCTCCTCTCTTGATCCCCATGAAAAATCCTGACCATAGAAAAACAACAAACAAGCAAATAAACAAAACTATGAGAGTGGGGAAACAAGATAGAGGCCAGTTCTCAAGACTGTTGACTTCATTCTAGGCTGTGTCCATTTCTCTCTTAAAATACATTGTTCTTCTTGGTTTGCATTTCCCTGATTTGTTAGCTGCCCTGTAGAGCATCCTTTGCCATCATCCCTGCGCATTGCCATGTATATTCTGCTTATGGGTTTATAGCTTCTCTGTTGACAGGAAGCTCTTTGAAGACAAGAATGATCTATGATCCCATATGATCTCACTTTCTTCAACCCTTATCTGTCACAATGTGTTTTTCACCCACTTATTGTATGACCAGTACTACTTAACTTTTCCTGCTTTTCTCTTACATGTAAGACTTAGGGCTGGGCATGGTTGTTCACATGTGCAATCCTAAAACTTTGGGAGGCCAAGGCGGGAGGCTAGCTTGAGCCCAGGAGTTTAAGACCAGCCTGGAGAATATGGCAAGATCTCATCTCTACAAAAAATACAAAAATTAGCCAGGTGTGGTGGCACATGCCTATAGTCTCAGCTTCTTAGGAGGTTGAGATGGGAGGATTGCTTTGAGCCGCAGTGAGCCAAGATCATGCCACTGTACTCCAGCATGGGTGACAGACTGTCTCAAAAGAAAAAAAAAAAAAGAAAAGAAAAGACCTGGCAGAGTGGAAGAAAAGAATGTAGAAACACTTGGGGAGGCTGAGGTGGGTGGATCACCTGAGGTCAGGAGTTCGAGACCAGCCTGGCCAACATGGTGAAACCCCATCTCTACTAAACATACAAAAATTAGTTGAGTACAGTGTTGTGGGCCTGTAAGCCTAGCTACTTGGGAGGCCGAGACAGGAGAACAGCTTGAACTTGGGAAGCAGAGGTTGCAGTGAGCTGGGATTATGCCACTGCATTCCAGTCTGGGTGACAAAGACTCCATCTGAATTGAAAGAACCAAACAAAGAAAGAGAGAAACAGGGAAACAGAGAGAGCAAGAGAAAGAGAGAGAGAGAGAGAAAGAGAGAAGGAAGGAAGGATGGTAGGAAGGAAGGAAGAAAGGGAGGAAGGGAGGGAGGGATGGACAGAGGGAGGGAAGGGAAGGGAGGAAGGCAGGCAGAAAGAGGGAAAGAAAGAGAGAGAAAAAAAGAACATGGAGAGTGCCTGCAAGGTTATTTCTAGGAACAAACAGTTGGGGAACACATTGGGATTCTTTTGGCCTCAAATGTTCATCTTACCAGTGCACGATGCTTAGAAAATGATTAGGATGACTGCATTTATATGATTCTCCTTATCAACCGGAGCTGGGGCCATAGAGCCCAAGAATGCATGTGTCCTATTCAGGGAAACTAAGCTCTTTGTGGGAAGAGTGCCGTAGTGGCCCACTTTTGGAATGACAGGCCCTTCTTATATATACACATATATATACACATATGTATAACTATTTACATATAGTTTTATATATGTATAAAGAAGTACATATATTTTCTTCATATTCCTTTGCCTTCCCCATTCTATAAAAAGTATTTCAAGGGCTTACAACTTCCACAAGGGCAGAGACCATATGGATTTTTTTCCCCATTGTGCCTCCAGCATGGAGCAGCATGTTTAGTATCTAGCAGGTATTTCTAGTTAATACTTGATGGATGGAAGGCTAGGTGGGAGGGTAGATGGATTGGAAACATAAAACAGAAAAGGTAACACAAGTCAGTTGTCAGTAGCAAGGAGAAAAGGACACTGAAGACAGGGGAGCCACAGAACACCTGCTGTCTGATGGGGCATTTGAGCCCTCTGCTTGAGCCAGTTTGCACATGCAAAAAGGGAATCTGGATCCCTGTACAAATCACGGTCTGAGAGGTTAAGACATGATTGCTTAGGATAAAATACAACTCTTATTGACTGAAGGTAAGACATAAACTTTCCCTGGGGCTTCTCAAAAAGAAGAGAATGCTTGCCCCAAATTCTCAGGAACATTGACTTGCCTTCCCACCCCATCCACCTG
Source organism: Cebus imitator (assembly GCF_001604975.1). Taxonomy (NCBI): domain Eukaryota; kingdom Metazoa; phylum Chordata; class Mammalia; order Primates; family Cebidae; genus Cebus; species Cebus imitator. The sequence goes on from NW_016107323.1 coordinate 11,845,631, forward strand.
AAGCTACTACTCACTGAAGCCATACTGGTGGCTTCCTACAGTAGGGCCTTCAGCCAGGGGGGCATGCTTCCATAGTGGGAGTTGAGGATCTTGGGTTATTAGAACCCCTGAAGGGCAAGAAGTTGGTTTACAGACAGTGAGCTCGCATAGATTGCCAGAAACCCACAAGTCATTCTGATCTGTCCTTCCCCCTTCCACAAGGAGCCATGTCCCTACCTGTCTGTCTTTTGGAGAATCACAGGTAAAACAGAGTGAACACTGTCCTCAGCAATATCCTTGCAGTTGTCTGACAAGTCCTTGACTTTTCTTACTGACGGAAGTCCCAGAAGGCAGTAGGTGAGGTGACAGGGGAAACCGCTATTTTGGACTAATTCATAGTGACAGGGAGGATTGGTTGGGAAAATAGAAATGACAAGAATCCTTGGAAAAGGCAACTGTGCTATCTTAGAATTCACAACAGCTGTTGGTTTTAATGAGTCTGAGAATAATTTGGGCAGAATCCCAAACTCCTGACTCCTCGACCTGTAACCTACTGCTGTGCTGCTTCTGCAGGGTGGTACGAGAGGGGACGCTGTCCGCATGTATGCGGCTTCTTACTGTGGGGCTTTGGCTCCAAATCCCAATGAGAAAATCATGAGGACTCCAGCTGTGCCCAAGGCCTGTACCCTGGTCCTGTACCCTGACATGGACCCTCAGGGTCTCACTGATCCAGAAGCAAGGGGAGGCAAAGGGAGACAAACTTAGGGTGGGGTGGGTGGTGGGAAGGGAGTGCATTAAAGTAAGAGGAGCTTTTTTCTAAGGCCTAGAGGGGCACATCCAGGTCACATCGTCAGGGTTCCTACTCTCAGACCTTTCACTGTTTGTTCTATTTTCTCTCTTTATGATCTAGGCAAAGAGCACTTTGGAGATCTCCTTTTAGAAGAACGTAAATCTCCTTTTAAAAGATCTCCTTTTTTGCAGCATTAATCCTCCCCTGCCCCTCAAGTCCCAAACATTTTACTTTATTTGATCCATTTAATAACAACCATTTAACAACATCATTCTGGTTCTGTTACGTTGACTAATTTACAAGTAAGGAAAATGAGGCTTACAAAGATCAAGTAACTTGCCGGGCAAGATGACTCACGCCTGTAATCCCAGCACTCTGGGAGGTTGAGGTGGGTGGATAGCTTGAGCTCAAGAGTTTGAGACCAGCCTGGGCAACATGCTGAAACCCCATCTAAAGAAAAGAAAAGAAAAATTAAAAAATTAGACTGTTCTTTCATCAGGCTCTGCAATACCCTCTTTGCTGTAAATCAGGGACCCACATATGTGTTTGCCTGCTTTGGAGTTTTCCTTGCTGGTCCATTGGGCGATTTTTGTATGTGTACACTAAAACCACACTGCCTTAATTACCATACTTTATAATAAACCTTGATAGCCAGTCAGGTAATTGTCCTGCCATGTTCCTCTTCTTTAGGACAGTTTTTAGATATTCTTGTTCCTTTGTATTTCCATATAAATTAATTTTATTTTTTAATTATTTTTTTTTTTTTTGAGATAAGGCCTCTCTCTGTCACCCAGGCTGGAGTTCACTGGCAGGTCTCAGCCAACTGCAACTTTGACCATGTCCCCCACAACTCAGTTGCCCAAGTAGCTGAGACTATAGGTCTAATTTTTTATTTTTTGTAAAGATGATGTCTTACCATGTTGCCCAGGCTGATCTCGAACTTCTGGGCTCTAGCAATCTGCCTGCCTCAACTTGGAACAGTGCTGGGGCTGGGTGTGGTAGCTCACACCTGTAATCCCAGCACTTTGGAAAGTCGAGGTGGGTGGATCACATGAGCCCAGGAGTTCAAGACTAGCCTGGCCAACATGGCGAACCCTATCTCTACTAAAAATACAAGAAATAGCTAGTGTGGTGATACATGCTTGTAGTCCCAGCTACTTGGGAAATGAGTCACGAAAATTGCTTAAACCTGGGAGGCGGAGGTTGCAGTAAGCCGAGATCGAGCCTCTGCACTCCAGCCTGGGTGGCAAAGTGAGACTCTGTCTCAAGTAAATAAATAAATAAATAAATAAATAAAAGGTATGAATAAATAAAAAGTAACTTACTCCAAGGCCTCAAAGCTCATTTGAGGGAAGACTCAGATTCTGAATATGGGGTTATCCAATTCTTAACCCTGTTTGGTAACCACTACTTTTTGCCAACCTGTCTACCCACTCAGCTCTGGCTCGCAAGAAATGATACCATCTGTCCACTGTTACAAAGTGTAGGGAAAAGGAGAGATTTCCACTGAAAGTTGCTTGGAATAGCAGCCATCACATCACTGTTTTAAGATGTGATCTTTTCCCTACTAGGGAATCCCTGAAGCAGGCAGTTATTTAAAATACAACTGGCTTCAATCTTTGCATGGCTTCTACCTAGAATTAAGAGGCAAACACCTAGGCAGAAATATTATAATACTGATCATCGATCTATGGGAGACCTTGCATAAGACACCATTTTTCTGGTCCCTGACTATGAGGCTGTAATAACAAAGACCAGAGCTTTTTCATACCTTCATTTCCTCATATGTTATCACTGAGCTTCAGGATAAAAAGAAATAATGAAAACTGAGCATAGAGAAAGTAAAATGTTAACTTACTGATAACAGATCAGTCTGGAAAAATAGAAAACTATTTAAAATGACGGTGTTAATGAAGGAGTATGCTTTATGCTGATAAATTCAAGTATGTCCCATGCTAACTTCCTTTGATTTTCCAAATTTATGAAAAGATTAGAAAAGGTGAGTAACTAATATCTGTTGACAATTGACTGCATGACAGGCACTGAGTTGGGCACAGGTGCCTCCCTCTGCCCTCACATCTGTGTTTCCGTTTAGAAGTAGAAATAAACAAAAGTAAACTAATAAATCATGTAAGTTAAGAATACACTGAGTATTCACCCTGGCCAACATAGTGAAACCCCATCTCTACTAAAAGTACAAAAAATTAGCCAGGCGTGGTGGTGGGTACCTGTAATCCCAGCTACTTGGGAAGCTGAGGCAGGAGAATCACTTGAACCCAGGAGTCGGAGGTTGCAATGAGCTGAGATTGTGCCATTGCACTCCAGCCTGTTGGACAGTGCGAGACTCTGTCTCAAAAAAAAAAAAACAAAAACAAAAACCAAAAAAACCCACATACACATGGATTGAACCTGAAAAAAAAAAAAAAAAAAAAGGAATATACTGAGTGTCATGAAGGAAACAAAAGGGGTGATGAGGATGAGGGTAACTAGGTGAAAGAGAGTTAGTCATGCAAATAGGAGTTGAGGAGCCCTCCAGGCAGTGGGAGAGGTGGATTGAAAGACTGGAAAGCCAGAAGGAGTTGGTCATGTATCTGGACCTTCCAGGGCATCTTAGTTGTAGACTTAGGAGTTTAGAATGTATTCCAAGTACAACGGGAAGGCACTGGAGGGCTCTAAGCTAGAGAGTGACACAGCCCCATGATGTTTCATGAACGTAACCATCACCATCCCAACTTGCGGAACAATTAATTTGTTTCCCTTTGATATAAGTCAATTTTCCGATATGTTTTTGGTTAATTTGATGGCTTTACACATGTTAGTTTGCCTTTTTCTTCATGGTATTGAATCTGTAATACTTCTTGAAAGATGGGGCGTCCCTGTGAACAAATAGCTGTCACCACTTGATCTCTCAAGGTTTCAGATGGCAAGGGAAGCAGAGTGGGGCTTCCCAGCATTATAAACCCTAGGCCCTGCATTGTCCAGCAGCGTGAAGCTTGGAGACAGGTTTGTTTCAGTATCCCTGGTATCAGCAGACAGGGATATTTATGGTATTGGCCAATCAACAAGTATTTGAATGCTGGGCCTGTCATTAAAAACGTCATTTTAAATACTTTTCTATTTTCCAGACTGATCTTTAACATTTTACTTTCTCTATGCTCAGTTTTCATTATTTCTTTTTATCCAAGTACTGTGCTGGATTCTATGGACTCAGTCCTATCTGTCTGTCCCTTCCATCCCTGCTCCTTTGCATTTGGTCTTGCAAAGGCTTTATGATGTGATGTGCCTCATAAAAACCCAAGATCCACAGTGATGCCTATTCTATCTCAGGGCTCCTGATTTCTCCACATTGTTCCTCCATGTAGAGGTCTCACTTCTGATCTCAATGTGAACAGCTGATATCTGGTGTGCACAGAACTGTCACAGAGTGGACATGTAAGTGACCAAATGAACTTATTTCTCAATTTTATGAGCACTTCCACTAAGACAGCCCATCTTGATCACCCAAAGAAACCATTTTGATTTTGAGGAATTTATGGTGCAAAATATAAGAGATATATAAGACAAGAGTTCTTAACCTGGGAGCCAGATATTCCTAGACAATCCAGGTCTGGGGCTTGGTGGAGAAGATGCCCAAACCCTCATGAATTTTATCTGAAATTGTGAGTGTATAGTCTTAGGCTTTTGGAGGGAGGGGTCAGGGGTAGGAGAAAGTTTATAGCCCCTGCCAAGTTCTCGGTGGATCCTCTGACTATCCAAGGGTTTTTGCAGTTGTAATTGATATTATAGCTCTAGTGTTCCTGATTATGTTAGAAACTGTCAACCCCCTTATCCTTGGTATTGACAAACAGCAGTGATGGCTTGTAAAAACCCGCCCTGTGAAAAATCCCATTCTTCACCCGTAGGAGTCACTTTTCTCTTTAACCAAACCTCTGGGCAAGATGAGGGAAGTATCTGTGGATGGAAGACTTCACTTTCCTTGACTCCCTTTGTTTAGTTTCACTGCAGCAAATTATCTAAAACACGAGTGGGATGCAACTCTAGCTGAATGGAATTTGTTGCTTCTGACCTATCCTTGCATCCATTGTCTCATTTGCTGTTGATCACAAATGTGAGGTGGGTGGGTAGAGAATCCCCATATTGGGGGAGGTGCAAGCACAGCTCGGTAGGTTTAAATACCTCACTCAGGATCACCAAGCCAGGAAGTGTAGCATTGGACCCACCTGGAACAAATACTACCTGGAATTTGTTTTAGTCAGGTATAATAAGGCACACAGATACGGAAATAATTGTCATGAAGGAAGAAGTCTATTGCATTCATAGTTCCCTAGAAACAGAAAGCATGCCATACCATGAAGGGCCACATGGGGAAGCACCACGGCAAGATGAGTGGGCAGAGATAGAAAGATCTAGAGGGCAGAAGCCATTATTATGTTTTCCATGGGAAGGAAGAGGCAAAGCAGGCCAACCAGGCTTAGCATTGGTTAGTCAATCCCCTCAGTGAGCGCTGGGGTACAGGAGCTGCCCCTAGTTGTCTGATACCTGGTCCTGGGGTGATTAAGGCAGGTGAGTATGACCTTCAGTGTAAGAGCCTGATGAAAGAGGTGATTGGAGGAATGGGCTGTGGATTGGTTGGTTTATGTATCAGCAATGCTCTCGCAGGCAAGTTGCTTGCTATGTCCAGGAAATAGCTAACCCTAGGAGGGGCAGACCCTCCAGGGTCATACCGCCTCAGACATCAGTGCAATAATAATACAGAAAATCCAAAGACATGGTTAATACACTGGCTCTATCCCCCAAATGAATTCACTGGAGCTGGACAGTCTAATAAATTACATCACACACCTTTGAGGATGTTTGCATCTTGACTTCTTACTGCTCCATTGAGCTGTATGTAATCTCTTATGTTCCATTGTACCAACCCCAGGTCATAATCTCTGGGTGGCCAAGAAACACCTGTTTCCTTCACTTTGACAAAACACATGACCATAAAACTAGACTTTCATCTCTTTGGCCAGAAGATTACAAATAACAATTTTTTTTTTCTGAATTGGAATTTGTTTTCAATATCACACATGAGGTATCAGGCACTTGTACTTGGGAAAAAGGAGATTATACAGACTCTTAGAGCATCCCCAAGGTGACAGTCCATTTTTCATAATGATCTATGATATTCATTTGTTGAAATTTTATTACTTTTGTAATTTAATTCAATTTATCCCATTTCATTGCTGTTCAGGGTAGCGTTACCATGGTTGCCTTTCTCTTCCTTCTGGATAAGGATGTTTCTTCTTATATGATGAGCATGATGGCTTCTAGGTTAAAGCAGCCTGCTCAATATAACTGTTTCCTTTGGAGTCAGTCTTCTCTGAGCCCATCTCTACTCTTGTAGAATTTTCATGAAGATAAATATTGGCAATGATTTATGAAGCATTTATGTGAGTAATCAGGTTCCAATCCTTATCTTCTGCTTACGGTTTAAAGATTTTATTCAGAAGTGCTTCTCTGTACCAGAAGTCATAGAAATGAGCAAATAACAATGAAAGTTAGTTAGTAATATCTCCTGTGAAGATATAGATTAAGAACATATTGACTTTAAAACATAAAGACCTCAGGAGACCTCTTTCTAAAGCTGAAATCATTTATCATTTTCAGAAATCCTGGAAGTATTTTAGAGAATAACTAAGATGGGCAGTGAGTCCAAAAGGGCACGAGCAGGTGAAAAGACAGGAAGACGATTACGCATGCCTAATACGGAGGCTGCCCTTAGCTAAATTAAAATTTAGAACTCACGAATGTGGGCACCCGAGATAATGAACAGATTTGGTAGCAAATGACATTGACACATATAATCCATAAAAATTGCTTGCTTTTAAAGATGGAAAGAATGGATTTGTAGTTAAATGTTTCTTAAAATAAAAGATTGTCTTCTTTTTTCTGTAAAAGTATAGATTGTTTTTTAAGGCTCATAAGTGCTCAGTCTCCAAACCTTTCTTTCCTCTGCACCTGGGAGCAAGAGTGGGATTATTGTAATTCCAAAGAATGTGAAGTCCTAGCTCAGCAGCTACAGATGGATAGAACTGTCCTTTCTTGGGGAAAGAAGAACGTAGAGTTAGCTAATCCTGCTTGCCAAGCCTGGCTGATGTCTCATGATCCTGCCTTCTTCAGTTGACACAAGCTTTTTTAAAAATGTCATCTTGATCCAGCTTCTCTATTCGTTTAACCACCCACTGGATTGTAAACTCCTTAAAGTTTTGCCTCAATCCTTAGTAATCTGTAAGAATAGCTTTCCTGGAAATGGCTCCAGTGATTTCTTAATGTCTGGTCTCACTTCCCTTTCCTCAGATCTCATCTTCTTGATGGCATTTTTTAAAGCATTGGCTTTAGCCCACCTGTGTCAGACCCACCATGGTCATTTTTTAAAATGTTGATCCCTGGACCTACTTTAATCTGAATCTCAGGAGAGTGGGTACTAAGACTCCATCTTCGACATGTGATTCAAGGCCCCTGGTACTGCTGATGCCTTGTGAAGTCTGAGGACTTTGACTGCCCTGGCCAGAGCCACTGTCATCTCTCGCCTGGAACATTGCAGGGGCCTCCTACTTACTACCTCTGTTCTACTCTTATTCTCCGTGGCTATGGATGGGACATGGACATTCTTATAATGGGACTTATAATCATAGTCTATGATTATAAGACTATCATAGGATAATGGAATGGGCAGCCAGGTTGACCACACTGTTTGTGGCCTATTCTCTATCCTGCAGCCAGAATGATCCTTTTACATTATGTATCAGCTCATGTCAGACTTCTACTCAGTCCCTCCTCAAAAAAAAAAAAAAAAGCAAACGTGGCTCACAGGGGTCCACGTGATGTGACACCCATTGTATCTCCAAGTTCATCTCCTGCAACCGCTGCTAGATGACTGTGCTCCATCTACACCAGCCCCTTCAATGTCCCTGGAGCTTCCCTGTCTCAGGGACCTTGTACCTTTGGTTCCCTTCACCTGGAATGCTCTTTTCCAATTAGCCATATGGCTTGTTCCTTCTCCCCTACTTCCATTTTGTCTAAATCTCTGATCAAATATCATTTTATCAGGAAGACCATCCGGTCTCCCTTTTCTAAAAATGCGGTCAGTCCCCATCACTCTCCATCACCTTACTTTGCTTTATTTTCTTTATCATCATTTAATCCAACAAATACATAAACATTCTAAATGAATTTGCCACTTACTTTGATGCCCCCGCAAGAAAATGTGATGTCCCTGAGAGCAGAGTTTGTTTTGTTTACCCATGATAGCCCTGGCACCAAGAATGGTCCCTGGCACATGGTAGGCACTCATGAGTTACACGTGACAGACAAATGACAAACGACTCCTCTTGGACTGTGTCAGAAGCACAAGGCTTTCTTCATTATTGAAGGGAGATGTGCAGGCAGCAGCAGCCTATTTTCTGGCTGTGAAATTGCCCCATATAACTCTCCTGGTAGCCACTTCCCTCCCCCAGTTTTAATGGCTACAGAAAGGAGAACATTTGATTTATTATCTTTATAAACTCACTATCTGTCTTCACTAAAGGTTGAGAAGAAGGGTACCCTTCTCCATTTCTGATGGAGGTTGCATCTACATGAGTAAAAAGCATAACTGGTTTTTGAAAAAAAAAACTGGATTGAGATTTTTGTTTCATTGAGAAATTTTATACTAAGTAGATTAAAGTAAATGACTTTGAACTTTGAAAGTCTACATCTTAACATTTTATTAAGTTTAATTGGGTTTGTAGAACATTTAAAGACCATTCAAACTTAAGTGGAAGACCAAAATGAGCAAATGGGCTGGTGCAGACTTTCTTTTTTACCCCTGCCTTTGAGCTGCTTTAATGAAAGTGGTATGCTCCATGCCTGCAGATGATGAGCATGAAAGCCTGGCTTTCCGGGGAGCTCTGGTGTATCCTGACGACTGCCCTGACCGGAACTATGCCGCGGCGGCTTCCCATCCATGGTTGTCTGTGCCGTGCACCTGGCCTTCAGGACCATCCCAGATCTGGCTGTGCTTTACACTCCTTGCCACATCAGAAAAGTAGCTGGGCTCAAGGCAGACCAATGATCGCTTGCTATATATTACTTCTTAGGGAAGAAACTCCAGTTGTTGGAAATAAGATCCATTAGGGTATAGAATCTGTTAACGATGGAAATTCAGAGCGATTTGACTGTTATTCACAGAGGTTTTGCACTCAGTTAAACGAGCAGTAGCGTAAGGCAGCCCTCATTGGAATATGCAAGGCCAGGACTTAATTTCCACATATCATCTCTTTTTTGTGTCTGATTTTCACTGCAACATTAATTCTTCCTGTGTCCTGCCAGAATTGTTCAGGAAGTAGCAATGTCATTACTTTCTTTTCATTTAAAATGATCTTTAATTATTAAAGCAATGCTAGTTTATTTGTAAAATGGTACAAAGTGTGAGGCTGCTTTTAGAAAAAAACAGAATTCTGTGCTACACAGTGCCCACAACTTGCTTTTTACATTTACCAGTGCGCCGTGGATGAGGACATAGCTGCCGATAGCCCACTACACGAATGTACCATGAATTTTTAGCCAGTTGGCTATCAAGAAAGACTTACGATTTAACAGGTTTTGACCATTACAAGTAATGAAGATGAACGTCCTTGTACTTTTATCATTATGTATTTTTGAAAATGTCTAAATCTGAATTCTAGGGCTTCCAGAAAATATGTACTCTCTTCTACCACGTCTGTCATTTTTGTTACCTCTTAGTCCCCATAAGCATTTTATTTGTTATCCAAGCTATAAGATAAATGCCTAGGGGTGGAATTACTGTGTAAAAAAAATTACAAATATAAAATGCTATTATTAAATTTCTCTCCAAAATATTTCCTACTTTAAAGCAAAATCTCCTTTCCTCTGTGGTCAGTTGAAAGGCATTATTGTGAGAAATGCAGAGCGTGAACCCAGCATCCTTTGATTATGTTTAGTTATAGGCAGATACGCACCAAGTAATTTCCATGCCATTTCTGCCCAGATAAGCAGGTCGATGTAAGGGGAGCCAAAGTCTTCAAATCAATGGAAATATTGAACATTGTTCTGATTTTCTTTCATAAGCAGTAAAAGACAAACCAACAAAACAAATCTAATGCCCATAAACCCCTCAGCATACTACCTGACCCAGGGCATGGTGCTGATTATGGAAGCCACGGTGGTGGTGGTGGCCGTGGTAGGGGAGTGCTGGTGAGGCAGGGGATGTGGCGATGGTTTTCTTTATTGTGGTTATTGTTAGCACAGTTGTTCTTAAGCAGTCAGGTCTGATCTGAAGTTTGGCGCAATCCTGCTGGTTTTCCAAATGGGTTGCCATTTTAAAATCAGGAGTTGTAGAAGTTTTGCTGGTGATTCACAGTATTGTGCTGGACTTGTAAGTATGCCTCCAAGAGAACTCAGTTGATATGAAGGTTCTTCATCTAGATAGCAGAGGAGGCTGGCACTAACAGCTACCTTTGCTAAAAAATATGGGTTGTTTTGTGTTGGGTCTTTGCTAATAAAGATATACCTACTGCTTCATTTCCTCAGACATATTTCATGCTTTCTTGCTTGCCAAGGAGCCAGTGGGGATATACATTTTTGTCAGCCTAGTGTTTCCCCTTTAAAAAGCTTAAATTTGAAATTAAAGACAAAGATTTATGAGAAAGCACGGGTCTGTTCTCAAGAGACCTGATTCCAGTCCACCCTGGCTTCTGTGGGTGCTGGTTCTGGGCCTGGCAGCTGGTTGGGGTCTTCTGTATTGACCAAACCAGCATCTCCCAAAGGTTGAAAGCAGATACGAGTGCTATCCTGAGGTCTTACAAGTCCTCTCTCATAAGATAAAACTTTGATGAAATTAAGCAAAACACTTAACTGGGCCTCAGTTTCTCCCCTCAATCAGAGATCCTCAGTTAAGTGCTGACAGTGGACTGGCAGAGAAAGTAAACAGGGGTGCAGCTATGTGAAGTGGGTTGGTGGTAACCACCTTTGGCCATATGAGGCTGGATATTTGCCTTTTTTTTTTTTTTGGTGGGGGGAAAGGGGGAGACAAAGCCTCACTCTGTCACTGGCTGGAGTGCAGTGGCACAAACTTGGCTCACTGCAACCTCCACCTCCCAGGTTCAAGTGATTCTCCTGCCTCAGCCTCCTGAGTAGCTGAGATTATAGAAGCTTGCCACCAAGCCCAGCTAATTTTTGTGTTTTTAGTAGAGATGGGGTTTCACCATGTTGGCCAGGATGGTCTCAATCTCCTGACCTCGTGATCTGCCTGCTTCAGCCTCCCAAAGTGCTGGGGTTACAGGCATGAGCCACTGCACCCAACAGGATCTTTGCCTTTTATTCCCACTAAGAGAAGCCAGAATCTCCCAATTTAAAAAGAAAAACAAAAACTGTATTCTTACTCCCAAATGTGACTCTGAGGGGAATGGTGTGTAGACGAGCCAGAGAAGTGAAGAGAGGTCCGTCTCCCTGCCTATCCACCAGGAAGCCCCCTTGCAGGAGCTGTGATAAAGACAGTGATGGTCTTACCAAGCACAGATGAGCACAGACTGACATTCCATAATAGTAATGTGTGTTTAAATATCCCTTTAAGTTGGGAAGAAACCATTACCTCACAATCAGCCTTGAAGTTATAATGCCCAGATTAGAGGATATGCATAATTAAAACAGAATATTTATTTTTACAATCCACTGTAAGCATTTCTATCTTTTTATTTATTCGTGTATTGAGTATCAGTGTTCCAAATGCAGTGCTCCATCAGGGCCCAGCCAGGTAAAGGAGACGCATCCCTTCCAACCTCCTCAAATGGGTACTCCAGTGGAGCAGATCAACTTCACAGACCAGCCATACAAAATACTAGCTAACCACAATTGTAGTAAAGGCTGGGAGGAGCACTAGGAGCACTTGACCCACCAGACTAGAGGAGCTAGAAGGACATCACCTGGTAAAGTCTTTGATACCACCTGCTAAGTGTCATTCATCTAATGCCATGTCTTCACTGACCTTAGTCACAAAGAGGTGGCCACAGGTCTGCACATGGCCCATCAGAAGCATTTTGTTTGGACTGTGTAGTGTTGACCCACATGCCATTTTCAATTGAATTAAAGGATTTTAACCTTTTAATTCCTTATGTTTCTTCCATTTAACCTTAAGTACTGTCTGGCAGGTAGGTCATGTTTTGTTTCAAAGAGTTCTGGCCTCATGAGAGAGGGTTGAGAAAACGATAGAAAATAAGAAAGCCAGGGTTTTACATATGTTCTCTGCTCTTCAGGAACCAAAAGCTTAGGAAGACTAGAGAGAGTCCCCACTGGTCTCCTGGCCACAGGCTGTGTCTCTCATCCCAGTTAATTATCTTCTAATATCATGCCAGACACCACAGATGGTAAGAGAGTGTCTGCAGCCTGTCCTCACCATTGGAGGGAAATGTCGAGGGTCTTTCAAGGGCATTTTTATTCCCAAGAAGAGCACACTCTGCATTTCCTGTGTGAATGAGGAACATGGTTGGGGATTTGGTCCAGACGTAGATGATCCTTGCCCATATGTGCGGAGCAAGCCCAGGCCTGTGAGGCTGCCAGTCTCCCATTCTGTTATTCTCCTCTGTCATGACTTGCACACCGAAAACAACCACCACCAGTGCCATATGGTTTAAAAGATCAAAGGCCCCAGTTTTGAATACATTTCTAGCTGACTGTACTTCAAATGTCTTAAATATGTTCCTGCAGATGGGAAGCACGGAGCATTAAAGAGGTAAGCCACATGTGCGTGAGCCGTGCATGCGGTCTGCGCAGGATGGTGAAAAGTGAATGCCGCTCAGCCGTGCGTTTGTCTTCCTTTCAGGTTCGCATCTTCACATACCTCATTGGACGAGAGGCTGCATTTGCAGACAATCTAAAGTGGATGGCCTGTGCCAACAAAGGTGGGTCTCCCCAATGTGCTCGGCTCTGAGTAACTTCCCCCTGCCTATGCAGAATTAGGAATATTCCTGAGAAACCAGAGAGTTCTAATAATTCTAAGACAAAGTCTGGGTGTATCTAAATGATTACTGATAGACTTGTAATGATTTCTACCAAATTATTTTTTTTGTTTGTTTGTTTGTTATTTTTTTGTGGACAGAGTCTTGCTCTGTTGCCCAGGCTGAAGCACAGTAACACAATCTCAGCTCACTGCAGCCTCTGCCTCCCAAGTTCAAGTGTTTCTTGTGCTTCAGCCTCCCGAGTAGCTGGTATTACAGGTGTGCACCACAAAATGCTCAGCTAACATTTGCATTTTTAGTAGAGGTGGGGTTTCGCCATGTTGGCCAGGCTGGTCTTGAACTCCTAAGTTCAAGTGATCGGCCCACCTTGGCCTCCAAAAGTGGCCTCATTACAGGCATAAGCCACTGTGCCCAGCCCCAGATTTTGAGGACATAGTCAACTGGAGTGGTTAAGCCTTTCCACTCTTCTGCTTAGTAGCTGAGTAGCCTTGGGAGAATTACTATGGCAGAGACATTTACTGTGAATCAAATATCCATGTGGTCTCTCATCATTCCCAGCCTTCTTGTCTGTAGGTGGGGCTTCAAGACTGGTTCTGGTTAATAGGGTGTGAGTTAAATCGACCTGACTTGTTTCTGGGCTAAAGCATTTGAGAGCTGTTGTGGTGGTGTTGGTACTGTCTTCTGCTCTTGTGAGCTGTGGAGCTCACGTGGTCCAGACAGAACAGTCGTGAGATGCGGCAGCATTCATCAGCCTGGGTCTCTGAGTGAGCAGGTGGAGCAGAGATGACTTTCACTCTGCCCCTTGCGTCTGCCAACCCACACTGGATAAATAGTGTTCATAACAAATAAACGTTTGTGTTAAGCCACTGAGATTTTCAGTTTGATATGCTCCCATAACATAACTTTATCTACATTACTAATTAAGTTGGTCAACTTTAACTTGCCTCAGTGTTCTAATATTTAAAATGGTAATGGCAATAATAATTCTTCCTTTAATTCCTTTTTAACTAATAAATAAAATTATGTATATTTATGGTATACGACATGTTTTCAAGTATGTATACATTGTGTAAGTGACTAAAGATAATTAACATATGTATTGCCTTACATCTTTATTGTTTATTTGTGATGAGAATACCTAAAATATCTCCTCTTAGCAATTTTCAAGTATATAACACATTGTTATTAACTACAGTCACCCTGTTTTACTATGTATCTCTTGAACTCATTCCTTCCGTCTAACTGAAAGTTTGTATCCATTTCTTCCCTTGATTCTTATTAATGAAATGGTGCATATTAAGTGCCTAGTTCAATACTGGGACATAATAAGTGCTCAGTAATCATTAGCTTTTTTATATTCAGAAGGCTAATTGATTACCAATCCCCCGTTGCATGTCAGAAACAAATAGTTTGGGGATAACACAGGGAATGAAGTAGTAGGGCTGTCCAGTCTATGAAGGCCTTCTTTTCATTTTATACACAGCCAAGAAGGCAAAGTACAGCAAGTTAATAGATGAGAGAGTCTAGACTCCTTGTATCCAAATCAAGCAATCAGTATCCACAAACTATGTGCATGTTACCAAACCTATCTAGGTGGGTCTGAGTTACATCATCTACAGAGCAGAAGTAGTGACAATACCTTCCCCTCAAGCATGTTGTGGGCATGAGATGAGGCCATACAAATAACATTGGTAGTTTGGTCTCTGGTATGTAAGAGCCCTGAGATATTCTCTTGTGTTATGTTGATCTCTGGGCCTGGCTTGCCTCCCTTCTGAGGCTGCAGGCTCCGTGAGAGCGGTTTTGGACTCTGACTTCATCTTGGGTGCTCTGACAGAGCCCAGCCTCGTACCAGAGTGAATGCTCCTTTGATGTTTAAAAAGTTGGTAAGTTGACTCTAAATACTAATAAAGGAAGATAGGTCCTGTTATGCAGTAGACTGGTATTGATAGATCTCAGTGGCCTGCCTTAAATTGGTCTCCTAAGCCATCCTTCATAAAAGTTCCAGTGTTTGGACTTCAGTGGAGAAAAGAGGACTCAGTGAAGGGTTGGTAGGTCTTAGCTCCAGTTTCGATGATCTAAGGCAAAGTTGTTCTAGTTTCAAGCCAGCAAAGTTGTTCCCCAAAATTTAAAAAAAGGGGGGGGCATTTTGGAGAGGGAGGGGAGTGACTCGAAACCCTGATGGAAGGGAAACTTGGGTCTCCCGAGGGAGCAGGAAGATTGTCTTCCTATTTCTTCTCAGTTTCTTCTGAGGTGTTCCTGGCATTCTTCTTCTCTGTAGGTGGACCCTCCCTACTATGGCATGCACACAGCCAGGAATGACCACCCCATACCACGCATGCCCACCTATCCATGCAACAATTCTGTGGGCAAGGCACAATGTTGGAAAGGCGAACTTATATCTTTTCCATTTGAGGCTGACTAGAAAATCTAAATTCTGATTTCACATCCTCCTCCTCACCCCCCGAAGAGATTATGATACTCAGCTTGGGCCAGTTCTTTCTCCCTGCTGAATTAGGTGTGGGCAGAAGCAGCCCATGGAGAAATACGTGCTCTGGAGGTCTCAGCACTGTGGACGGGAGTGCGGGAAGGTTCTCCAAGAACAGGTGCATGGCCAGCCTCTTACACCTGCACCCATCTTTCCCTTTTCGTGGCACTTCTTTAATTATCTGCTTCTATTTGAACAGTCTTTTAAGCGAGGCTCAATTTCCTCATCTAAAAAAGGAAGGGCTGCATGGAAGTTTTTAATGTTATCCTTGAAGCTCTAAAATAACACATGCTGCAGGTGTTTTCGTTCATTTTCTGGCTTGCCTCACTAAAAGGTATCAATAGCTCTGCTTGTCTCAGAGTTATACATTTGGCCTCATTTCGCGGAGAGCAATAGGAAGAACACAGACAGAGGAGAAGGAGGCCGAGTAGATTCCAGACTTCCTCTGAGGGAAGAGGCCTTTCTTGAAATTAGTTTTGGAACTTTGTTGACATTTAAAAACCTTGAGTTAGCTATACTTTTCCCATTTTTTCCTTTATTCTGTGGTCTTGAAAAAAAAGAGTTCCTTTCCATTTTTTAATTTTTTTAAAAAAAATTTGCTGTTATTTCTTGCCACATCAGATTGCAGTTCTTCCCATCAGCTAGTATGCGTTTAGTCATGGGTTATTGTTTCCACCACTGTCTGTGTCCAGCTGATGAAAATTACTCAAATTGAAGTCGTGTCTTAATCAACTAATATTACATCGTAATTTAGTTTGAGTCATTGTTTATAAGAATCTTTGAGGCATCCTTTTGAAGACAGTTTAGTCAACTCAGAGTATTTTAGAGCCTGGCTATAGAATATAGCCTTTAGGATTTATAAGTTCTGAGTACAGCACTGCAGAAAATCCAAGGACATAACAGTAGCTGCTTGGCTGGACAGGCGGTGGATTCCACAGTAATTCTCCTTCCCTTCCTGTCCACATCCAGTGATTGTCCTTCCTACCAGAGTCAGCCCCTCTTGATGGTTTCACCGTCCTCATTCTGCTTCTATGTAAAGAGTCTTGGGAATGTCACTGTTTGCCACTCTTCAAAGTAGCAGTGCCATCAAAATGTGATATTCCAGTCATCTGTGCCCATATAAACATTGGCTTCACGTTGCGTCAGTTAAAGGGTTTTAGACCATGTAACATCGATGAGCAAGTATTCTTCTATGGTCATTAATTAAATCATTGTTTATAGTCTCAGATTGTTATAGCATGGAGGCAGCATAACATTTTTCATCTCAAGTGTCATGAGGTCCAGAGGGCCCCTTTACATATTTTCACCCTGACTCAGCCAAGTTCTGCAGTGAAATGAAACATTAGCATTCAGGGACCACAGAAGCCCCAAGGAGAGTCCCAGGAGACAGGACTAACCAACCAGGCCTGACCACAGAATGACCCTGGGAGGGAGCAAGAATCATGAGGGCTATCACATTGTCCCTGAGTTAGTGGTCAAGGACCTGCCATCAGTGCAGAACTTCTTCCTTAGGAGTCTGGTAGCCATGGAGACAGTTCTTAGCCAGCAGCTCTCAGATATTTCTTCTGGAAATGAATGTCTGGGGACTTTTATACCTCTTGCAGTAGTTCGCTGCCTCCTCCAATCCACCAGCAAAATCTAGAGAGGCCTGGAGCTTGTGAATGCATTTCATTTTATGCATAAATAGGTCCTGTCTTGAGGGAACCAACCCTAATGAGACAAAACAGCAAGCCATTTTAAACACATTAAAACAATCATTGCCACTATAGAATGGCTGGTGGAATTTAAAGTTCTGTGTTCACACTATTTTAAAAACAAGTGAACTGGAAAACAGAAGAGAGCTGACTACTGACTAGCCCAGATATTTCACAAAGCCATGGTGACCTTCTCTAATGTTCAATATGCCAAGATTCTAAATAAGCACTGGCTGATTCTCCTTCAAAAATCACAGCTAATGGAGTGTTTTCCAGCTGTGCAAATAAAGAAGGGCCCCCATGTTTGGGTTCTCAACCTATCAGTCATCGTCAGGTCCAATGGAAATGCCACATGTGTTGTTGTCTGCTTAGCTTATCCCTTTTCCATGGGCTAAAGGTCATTCTCTCCTTATTTGAACGAGAACTGGTGGCCTGAGACTTCCTGGAAGGTCCAGCTGTCAATGTTTTTTCAATAAAAAGATTCTTAACCTCATTATACTTTTCCAAGTGTAGCGTCCCCCAAAAGATAGCTTCATATTTATGAGGCTGGAATGGTCATAGGCAGAGGCAGGAGAAAAGTCACTATTAAAACATTTTGCTATTTCAAGTCAGGTGAAGGAAGGCACAAACAGCAGCTATTTAAATATCTTTGTGTAGTTCATTGTGCACATTCCTTAGAATCAGAGATTTTGAGTGGTGGTGAAGGTGGTGATGCTGCTATTATTGTAAAAGAGCAACTAAGGATGGCAAGCTGCTCACTACGTGCCAGGCATTGAACAGAGTGCTTTGTGCATTACCTCTTTTGATCCTCCCAAACGCTCTATGAGGTACTATTATTTTTTTTACAGAGAAGGAAACTGAGGCTGAGCGAGACACCTTGCTCCCAATTACCAGCCAGCAGGCGGTAGAGCTAGGATTCAGGTTTGACACTGATTCTGTTTGGAGAGGAGAAAGCTGTGATTCATAGAGAACTCTTGTATCTCTCTTCATTTGAGATCATCTAGGAAAAGAAAACTAGAGGGTGAGAAAGGACTTCGATGTGCCATCATGAGCCAAGGCAGAGCTGGGATTTCTGCCCAGGCTGTATGTTCTGGAGATGGCACTGCTTTAGCTTGCACAGTGGTATGGTTCAGGTCCTGATGTTTCAGAGTGGGGGACATTAAGGCTGTAGTTAAGATGAGACCAGAAGAAACCACGGCGGAGTAATGGGTGCAGCCACAGAGCTGCAGGAAAGAAATAGCATTCCTATGTGTGCCTTTAGATTATTTTCTTCTTTTTCTTTTATTTTTAACATGGAGTTTGAAATGTAGTCATAGTCACAAAGCAAAAGATGGGTGCCTTGATTTGAGGTCGAGCTGATTTTGAGAGCTTGGGTCTGTTCTCCCTCCAAGGCCAGTGGACTCCCTGCCCTCGAGGCCCATCCTCTCCAATACTAATACATGGGCTCTTCTACTCTCAGCGCTCACCAGCCCTTTTGGTTGTTTTTTGTGAAGTCAAAGAAGATAGGGAGGTAGGAAGCTGTTTATAAATTGTACGTTTTTCTCTAGAAATAAGTGTTTTTTCAGTAGTATGTGACCTGGACAGGGAGGAGGAGGAAGACGAAACAGAACACAGTATTGGGAGCATCTTCCAAGAACACTGTAGCTCCATAGGGAATGCAAACCAGGGAAGCCACAGCATCACCTTCACTGCCCTCCTAAATTTCATTCTTACCTCAGGAGACTGAAATGTTGGTACTGGCTCTCAGGTTTCAGCCCGCCTTGCTTAAGCTGGGAAGAGTCTTTAGAAAGACTCAAAGACTCAAAGGAGGCTGCACCCATCACTCCAAAGGTAGAAGGAGGACCTCACCATGCAAGGCAGACAGCTGGGACCTGCCCACTGAGGACAGACTCCTGGTATCCTCAGATCAGGTCATTGCAAAGTGGAGTATTCAGTGATTCACCAAAGGATCTTCTCATGCTCAGGTGACTTTGAGGCAAAACACTCTAAAAATCCCCAAGTAAGGGTGGTAATATCTTAGAAACACAAAGCACTGGGCTGCATGTAGTTTATCACACGCAGTATTTGTAACCCAGAGTTCACAGAGGGAGCTCTGCAAGGAATAAGGTAAATAAATGGATGTTATAGAGAAAAATGAGCAGACCATTTGTAATAGGTGGCTAATTTCGGCATTAATTGCTCCTTGGTAATTACCGAATGATTGCTGATTCTGTTTTCTTACATGATATATGAAGTCGAAAAAAGGACTTTAAAAAAGAGAATAAACATTCAAGAGCTAGAATTTAACAGGAAAAAAAACAGAGGGAAAGGGAAGGGAAAGTGGCCAGCTGAGAGAATACAGAGGGAAAACAAGGGACGTGTCTATGGTTACAGCCAGATTCCAGCCCTTAGCGACTTCCTATTATCCATCATTTGTTAACTAAAACTTATACCAAAACATTAAAAAAAAAAGACTCGGAAAGATTCTAAATTTTAATGGGTTGGAATCAAATTTGCATAAGCTTTGCAGCATACATTATTAATATTATTTATAAAATTTTAGCTTTTCTTACCTTTTTATACGTCTGCATCCCTTGTCTACATAGTGAAGTATAATTTGGAGCTATAGATTGGGCTTTGAGTAGTACTTTGGTGCTAATTATTGCTCATTGCCTGGAACCTCAGATGACAGTCATATATGGCTGCAATCCCATCCTCAAAGTTCCTCAGCTACAATACACAAATAGCCCATTAGAGTTACCTTCTGGGGGAGGAGCTCTGAGCAGCTCTCCTGTCCCTTCTCAGCAGTGGAAGAGGCAGTGTCTTCAGTTCAGAGCAAAGACTTTGGAATCAAATGAACCTGGATTCAAAATCATCCAGGACAAATGCCTGACTCTGAGTTTGTGGGTCTTTCCTTATATGGTGAGCACATGCATTGGGCCATCGTGAGGCCCACATGCAGAAAGGCCAGGTGGATCCCAGTAAGACCTCAGTGAATGTCCCCGCCTTGTTAATGGCTTCTGCATACCTGCCCTCCCTGTTCTGGGAATACTATTTCCAGCAAGGTGGAAACCACCTTTTTGAATCATTTCATGGAGCTAATATTTCAATTAGAGAGAACACAATAAACAAGCAAGTGAGAATCCAGTGACGGATGAGTCTTCTGAAGGAACTGATGCAGGGTGAAGGGAGAGGAAGTGACTTCAGACAGGAATGTCAGGGATGGGGCCTCTCTGACCGGAACCCTGAGTGACAAAAAGGAACCAAACATGGAAAATGGGATAAAGGGTGTCCCAGGCAGAGGGCAGCACGTGCACAGGCTCTGAGTGGAAAACATGCTTGGTACATGAGAGGAGGGGAAAGAAGGCCAGCGAGCCTGAATGATGAGCAAAAGGGAGACGGCAGGGATGAGGTCATCCAGGTAGGTGGAGCCAGTTCAGGGAGGGTCTTGGAGGTCAGGGTAAAACATCTGGATTTTATTCTAACTCTGAATAGAAGCTATTCTAGGATTTCAACCAGAAAGATGATGATCTGCTGCGACCTTTTAGACAATCTGTGATGATTGTGAGGAGCATCGGCAAGTAGGAGAGGGATTTGTGGGGAGACTCTTGTGGACTCTGGGTGAGAGGTGATGGCATCTTGGAGTAGTGAAGCAGTGGAGATTGGGAAGCGAATTTAGATCTATTTTAGAGACAGGGCCAGAAGAACATGCTGGTGGATTACATATGGGGTGTGGTGAGGATAGGATGGATATCGAGGATAATTATGTTTTGGCCTATCTGGGGAGTGGTGCCATGGGAGGAATGGATTTGGCAAGGGAAGTCAGGGGTTGGCTTTGGATGAGTTCGGCCTGAGAATCCTGCTAGTTATCCCTGCAGAGGTGTCAGGTATACAGTCAGGTCTGTAACTCTGGAGAGAAGTCAGCTTTTTGGAATCTTTTAGAACCTTGGCTGTGATCTTTTTGTAATCTTTCAGAACGAAGGCCAAGTGGGGACGATTTCTCAGCTCTGTCTTTTCCCAAGTGTATGACTGTTTCCCCCCAATTCCTTCTCTGTGCTAATGATCTGTCCCTTCCATCCTCTTCCTTAAATTCATCTTTCTTCTCTTGGCCCTGTTGTGGAAAGCCCAAATCAGAGAGCCTTACTGCTGGCTTTGAGGATTAGATGTGAATGCAGACAACCAAGAAGAACTCCTACAAGGTGTTGCCTGGGTCCAGGAGCACAGGTGCCTAAACAGAATTGTTGGACACTGCAAAGCACTCATCCCTATATCCTAAAGGTCCAGAGCTGTTGAGCTGTGTCTCCCTCCTTCAACATCATAGCATCCCTCTTAGCTTGTCCTCTTTGTCAAGACCCTTTACGTAGAGCCCAAGATTTTCCTAATAAAGAAGAGATGAACTGTTTTCTTTCTTATCAAACACTGATTGCAGCCTCCATGCTTGGAGAGATGGTAATTATGAGTGTTGCATGTTCCCTTCCTCCGCAAACTGTTTTAAAACCTTTGCCTGCCACTATGCCTCTAAGAGGGACCACCTAGGAGTACTCCTGAAGCAGCATCCCAAATGGGTCTCCCTAACTATGTGCCTGATGGCTGAGAAAGGTGAACATAGGCCCTGCTCCCAGGTCTCAAGCTAGAACAGAAACTTAACAGCCTATTACGGTGGGGCCCTGTTTCCCCTGGGTTGGAAAAGACTCTGGCCCAGTCCAGGAGGGTGGGGCAGGCATGAGTGACAATGCATGCTAATTAGCACTGTGCAGAGCTGTCATCAGGAAACCAGAAGCCACATGGTCCCAACCTGGTTTGGGGTTGGTGTACCAAATTCAAACCAGCTGGTCTTTGTTTAGAAATTCTCTGGGTGGGTCCCGACCCTTTCTGGACAACAGAAGGGCTGGTATTTCCTTACCCTGAGCCCTGTTTTAGTCACTAAGAGATTCTACAAACTCTGGAGCTAGTGCTGTGATGGAGCTGGCCTCAGAGGCACACATACTTTCTTTAATTTGTTTGACAAGTAGGAGCTGGTATGAGCCTAGGATCCTTATTTAGAGACACAGGGAGGAAATAAGAATCTCCTTCCCTGACTACCTGCCTATAGGGTAAAGTCTAAACTCTTTCCCAAGTTCTCCGTGACAGTCCTCCTGCCCATTTCTCTCATCTTATGTCACCATATCTCTGGCCTCTCTCTACCAGCTCCTTAACTCCAGCCATTCTGAGCTATTTTCAGTTCTTATAAGGGGCCCGCTTCTCCCTGCAGGGCCTGTCTTTATACTTCTTGCTTTGCTGGACACCAGCTTTAATCCCTATTCCTCTGGCTAACTGGTCCTCATCCTTCGGGTTCCAGCTACACTGACCCTTGCTCAGGGTAACCGCATTTGATTGGCTGTGCCTGTTGTATGTTTTAGCTTAATGTTGAATGTACCATTTTGTAATTGTTTACTCAGAACTGCCAGGCCCCAGGGGGGCAGGAGCCTTGCTCACCTAGTTATCCATTGCTTCTTCAGTACTAAGCATCAAGAAAGCCTTCAATAAATGTGTGAATGAGTGGCTCCCTCCAAGGGATCCAGGCCTGTGTTGAGTTCACACTTTCCGTTTTAACATCTTCTAACCCAAAGCAAAGCTGATGCGACCACAAGCTGCTCAGCAGTGCAGAAGCACAGCAGCGCCCTGGAACCCAAGATCAAAATGGTATCACCAGTCACAAGACAACAGCATGTTCAGAATGTTTCTGTTGCTTAGAAATCATGTCTACCCAGCATACTTAAAAGACAGCACTAGGGAACACATCACGATATCAGCTGAAATTTTAGCCTCAAACATAAAAAGGGCAAAATTCAGTAGAAGTAGAGGGTCAGATGAAGAGACTTCTAAACCTGAACTCATCCTCTGTGTTTGCTACTTGATGCCTGAGAGAACATTGGCAAAAAGCATATTCCCCATCTGCATCACTCATCTGTTCTTTAAAATGGACACAGTCATCTGCACTTAAACATGTTGTCACAAAGAAAAGGGACAAAATTGACCAAGTGTTTAGCAAATTTCATGGCACTTGGCACTCAAAAATTTTAACTATTATTATTATGTTTATTAAAATGAAACAGCCTTTAATTTTTGTGGGTTGTAGTTTTCTCCTTGGAAATAAGTTCATGGAAGTGAAAAAATAGAGTCACAAAATGACATGTAGAAAGGACTCTCATTTCTGCCAGGGAGTAAACACACACGCACATGCACAGTGTGTGTGTGTATACGTATACTGTGTGTGCATATATATGTGTGGGGGCATTGGGGAGGTGTAGGGATATGTGTGCATATAAAGTCTGGGAGGGTATTCTCCGAAGAATTAATAGGAACTTCCTCTGGGAGATGAGTTTATGGTTGATTTTAATTTTATTACACATAAAAGCTGGGAGGGTATTCTCCAAAGGATTAACAGGAACTTCCTCTGGGAGATGAGTTTATGATTGATTTTAATTTTATTACATTGCTTTACTATACTTTCTAACGTGAACTTATTACTCATAAAGTGGGTGATGCAGGAGAGGAGCTAACATTTAAAAGGAAAAAGAAGGAAACTAGGTAGAGGGCAACAAGGCATGGCATATGCTTATTCCTAGTTGCAGGTCTTTCTGTAACTGAACTTGGCCCTCCCTTGGGTTTTGGCAGGATTTTTTACCCAGATCTCCACCTTGGCTGACGTGCAAGAGAATGTCATGGAATACCTCCACGTGCTCAGCCGGCCCAAAGTCATCGACCAGGAGCATGATGTGGTGTGGACCGAAGCTTACATCGACAGCACCGTGAGTCCACGGGGCCCCGGGAAAGAGGCTGAGCTTTACTCCCATCCCCAAATGTGAGAGTTTTCTTGTGTTAATTCCAGAAAACAGCAACTATATCACTCTTCCTTATTTTCTGGGCTCAATGACATTTTTCTTGATTGTATGTATAGTTTGTGTTGGTCATCTCAGCAAGCAGAGTTGGTGAAAAATCATAATGTACTAGAAAGTACGACGTGTACTTCGGAAAGGTAGCTGACCAGCACAAAAGAAATCACGTTTTGCTTGTGTCTTTTCTAGTTACTTCTGTCCCACTTTTTCACGTATTCAAATTCTATGAGTGTAGCAATGATTACAAGCATGATCTTAGATTCTGTCCTCGCCATATGTGAGCCCCAGTCCCGGCAATGAATCTTTGTGTTTCAACTGGGAATGTGAGCAAAGCTCAGCTCTAATAACGAATTGGAGCCACGATGGAGGCCACAGTTGCATTTTCTTCCCATGCATAAGTGAGAATATGCTGAATGGTGGTTCAGTAAGCACCAGATTGTTGTTTGAACTCTGGCCGTGGGCCCATTCAAAAGCTGAATTGCAAGCAGCAGATTCTGGGGCCGAAATTGCTTAAAAGGAGGAGCTTTGCCAATCATCAAGTAATGGCTCAATGGCTGGGTTTCTTGTGTAATCTCAGGGTGATTTTTCATAGTGATAATGAGTCTGATGGGAGTGGTGTTTTTCATTTATTGATTATAAATGTTCTCACAGGGCCTCTCTCCAGTCATTTTTGTTGGGATTAACATCACATTAATCACTGTAACCCAGACACAGCTGTCCTCCGGAGTGATCTCGATGGCTGTCATGGGTCAGCTTTTCTCTCCCTGGGCTCTCTCATTCCTGCTGCATTTCTGGCAGCTGCAGAGGCAAGCTCAGGGCAGGAAAAGCACGTGGGAACTCATTTCAGGGGACACCATGACACAGACCAGGCCACAGCAGCTTGCTCCGTCTCAGCCTTAAAGAATGCAGGGCAGCCCTGGAAATATGAATGTATCTACTTGTCAAAAAGGGAGACCCCTTCCCAAGGAAAAGTCATCTTGAATAAAGATGGATGTTGAACTCAAAAGGCCTCGTCCATGCTGGGGAGACTGTGAGCTTTTATTAGCTTGAGTCTGTCCCGAGTTTGGTTTTACATCACGGAAATAAAATAAGCTGCCCCATTTATGTTGGCACCATATTAACAATAGCAACCATGGTGATAACTTCATCTCTTCATCTTACATGTTATTGGGTAAGGCAGGAAAAATAGGAGTGAGGAGGAGGAAGAGTGTGGCTAGCCAGTATTGAAGTAATCAAATCACTCAGTGGTTTTGTGTACAAACCAAATAGCCAGTTTGATCAGTCATTTTATTTGTTTCATCAATTTAAAAAAATGTAAGACACAGTTTCTACAATTAAAACATTATGGTAGTAGCACCTGGATAGACAGATCAGTAGAGTAAAAGGTCCAAAAATATCAACTACATATGGGAATTTAGTATACAATGGAGGTGACGTCTCAGATCAGTGGGGCTAAGATGGGCTTTGTAATAGATGCTTTTGGGAAAATCAGCCATTTGGAGAAAAATAGAATTAGTCCAGTCTTCACATCATACCCAAGAAAGAAATCCAAGTGGATCAGATGACTAAATCGTAAAAAAACAAAACCATTACTAATAAGCACTAGAAGAAAACCTGGGTAAATTCCTCTGTGACCTGGATTCTGGGAAAGACTTTCTAACAATGACTACAAAATCCACAGGCAATAAAGGGAAAAGATAAGTAAGTTTGGCTACTTAAGATAAAAACAAAACAAAATAAAACAAAAACCAACTTTCGTAAGCCAAAAAGATATCTTAAGCAAAGCCAAAAGACAAATGATAAAATAGGTGAAAATATTTGTGACATATAGCACACATGAAGAATTAATATATATAATTATATAAATAACTTTTATGTATTTATAAATATATATATTTATAATATATAAATAACTTTTAAAATTGAGGAGAAACCCCTAAAATTGTGCTAGGAACAAAATGAGCAAAAAATTAGACAATTCACAAAAAAGAATCAAAAATGGCTGTTAAACATAAGATGTACAACTTCATTCATAATAAGAAAAATGCAAATTAAACTATAATGAGATACCATTTCTCACCCACCAGAGTGGCAAAAACTAAGAGCTTAACTATGCACTCTGTTGATGAGGCTGTGGGAAAAGGGACACTTATTTATTGCTTGTGGGAATGCCAACTGGGGTGATTTCTATGGAGGTGAATTTGCATTTACCCTTTGACCCAGCAATCTTACTTCTAAGAATTCAACCCTGAAGATGAACCACTAATAGCACAAAAATGTAATATGCACAAGTTTGTTCATTTAGGAATAGCTTGTAATTCCAAAATACTGGAAGTTACCTAAATGCCTAAACATAAAAGATTGAATAAGCTATGGTATCTACGCCTAATGGAGTCAATATTAAAAACAAGAATAAGAATGACTTGCGTTAGCTGATGAAGAGTGATTTACAGAATATACTTCTAAGTAAAATGAGCAAAATCATATATAGCATAGTACTTTACATAAGAATTATATATAGCATGCTACCTTTTATATAAAAAACAGGAGAAAAAAAGATACATAATTACTCATTTTACAAAAAAAACAAAAACAAAAAACAGAGTAAACCAGAAACCAACAGAACTGTCATTCCCCCCCACTCAAGCCCTCTCCTCTGCACTACCTCTGCATCCTAACAAGACATGCAGAGGAGAGGTCTTGGGAAGGGAATCACATACCTCTGAGTATATCTTTTTGCACAGTTTCAACTTTTGAAAGCACGTTGATGTTCTATGTATTCAAAAATTAAAATTAAACAAGAATGGGGAATTAAAAGTGAGTGCAAACAGAACAAAATGAATTCAATAATATTTCAGATGAGTAACAAAGTTTCTCAGAAGGGGAGGAAAAACAAACTTTAGAATATACTAGTACACACAATATTAAATTTTGAACGCAATACTTTCACTATCTACTCCTCGATCCAGGGAGGACAATAAGAATTGCAAATAAATTCTAAACTCCATTTCGTGTCATTTGTGGTAGTATGGTTACAGCAATTCTGAATCTATTTTGTGAGTATGGTGGGATTGGGCAAATGTGTAAACGCCGAAGACAGGACATCTGTCTATGGGATTAGACTTGATTGAAAAATCCCAACTCTGCCCTTCAAAAGGGCCTACAAGCAGTGCCACCCAAGTAGCAATGAGCCCATCCAGTACCCAGATTCTGGCTTCTAAAAACCACTCCCCACTAAGAGGAGCCTGAGGCCCTTAAAGTAATTGCTAATTCCAGGGCTGCAGCAGGGAAGTTTCCAAATAATAATAATAATGATAATAATAATAAGCCTGGAATAGTTTGTGCCAGAAACTAAGGCAGTGCTCAGAACAATAATGTGGTCATGTCAAAAGGATGCAGGATCGGCATGAAGAGGCTGTCATTGGTCAAATCTGGGACAATTTGAGCCTCAAAATAAGGAATGACAATAATGGTTTACAACTTGTTGAGTAAAACATAAATCCACGTGTTCTTATCAATAATTAATAAATAAATCCCAAACAGATGAACCAGATAGACAAGCAAGTGGGTGAGAAGGGTGCAGTGTATAAGGGCTTGCTGACAGGTAAATGCGGAGGGAGTGGTGGAGTTAGAAAGTCACCGTTTTGCAACCATTTTAGTAAAGACTGGTTAGGCCAAAGGTCTATCAATGGATGCTAAATCTAGGGGGAAAGTCTGATGATGAGCAGGGTATTTTTTTGATCTCAAAGTGCTTCTCTAGGCTTTTCATTAGTCATGGGGAGGAGGTGGGAATAGCACCTAAGCAGTGGGATACTGTGTACACTGTCTTGGTATACTATATATTGGATGAATCTCAGCAACATTTTGGGTGAGTCCTCAACATCATTGGTGGGCATCACCAGTGAGAAACAGATGGATACTGTGTGCCTGTGGAGAAAGACACATCACACTTATGTATTGTTTTGGCCAGGAACACATAACCTAATGCTCATGGCAGACATAAGCTCATGAAGCAGATACAACTTTGCATTAATGTGATGTCTTGCTTTAGTAATGTTCACCACTTAAATCGGTCATTGTATTAGCTTTGCTAATTACATACAGATATAGGAAGTTCGAGGGAGAAACCATTGCTACTCAAGCTTTTGCAGTAAAGAACTTTTGTGACCACAGAGCCAAAGTAGATGGTCTGGGACAGATCTGGACATGTAGTTACAGAGGAAAGTCTCTGACGTCTTTTGCTTTGTCTTAAACATTTGCATGAAATTTACATTCTGTGCCATAATCATCCTTATTTACTTTAAAATAAAATAATATTTCAGGTGGCTTATTAATAAGTAAACTTGGTATGCCAAGACGACAGAGCTCATTTATTTTACTTCTTCAAAAACGCTTTAAGTTTCATAAAACTAAACCCACAGAATTGGGTTGTCCCTAAAATGATAGCCCGACATTGTTGCTATGCTTCCCAAGGTTCTGTTGCTGTACCTTTGCAAATAGCCCTGATAAATAGATCTCCTGGTAGAATGTTCTGAGGGTTCCTTCTCCTCTTGGTGGTATTGAGCAACCTGTCAGGCCAGGAAGGACACTGGGGAGTCTGTGTTCCCCTTTCTTAGGTCTGCTGGGTGAAGAGAAGGCAGCTGTTGCTTCAGTAGGTATCTCTGACCAGGAAGCAGCAGTTTCTTCCAGCTCCTCATCTGGATCTGGATTCTGCCAGGACATAAACAAACAAGCAACAAAAAAACCCATCACTTATATAGGATCAAAATAGGATTCACATGGTGACCTCATCTGTAGAGTCTAAATTCTGAGATGCTCACCAACTTTGGAACCACCCAGAAGATCAAGGGGGACATTAGCAGTTTGGAGTTCATGACTGTCCTGACATATCCAGGACCATTCCAAGCCAGCATTACCCTAAGGTGACCCAGCTTGTAGTAATGAAAGAGACTAGACTCCAGGAGCGCTTGGCATTGGGGCTGGTGATTGACCCCATTTTAGTAACCTGATGTTTTGTTGGTATTGGTAGCTTTTGATTTTTTTTTTTTAAGTTAAGCATATTTATCATCTACCTTAGTTTATTCACTAAGGGCACTGCATGTAGATTAGAACAACATCCCAGGTTTGAATTGCACGTCTGCTCCATGTTCGCTCTGGGACCTTGAGCCGGTTACTTAGCCTCTTTAAGTGTAGTTTTCCTCATTTCTAACATGATGATACGACCTGCCTTCCAGGGTTCACTCTAAGGATGAAATGTCTATGTATGTTGCGAATGCAGTAAATACTGTTTACTGTCATTCCCAATTTTAGAAAACCTAGTGTAAGTTTATCTCCCAGGCTGAGAGAAGTGTTTAAAAATACTCTCCTTTCTTTGAGCTGGGTCTCACATGGTAACTACAACATGATTGATACCATAGTCATAATATAATTTGGTAGTTAAGTATGATGAGTACCTTGGAAAACATTGTTTGTTTAAAGATACTCTTTAATTCTTTGGAATTCATTTGGCTGTAGTTATGTGCTGGGAGCCAGGCACTGATGTCTGGGGGTTGGTGCCTGGGTCAGTGTCCCTGGAAAAGACTAGGATTGTACTGCACTAGCCAGGCAGAACCTTTAGTCCCTAACAGCCGTACTGAGGAGAGCCCTTGCTGAATTGCACCAGGAAATGGAAATATGACAGCAGCCCTCTTCACCGTCTGCCTGTTTGTCCCGAGAATATTTGCAGCTGACACTTATGGCTGCAGCAGCTAACCCAAGATAACTTAGCCACGAAATATCTCAATTTTATTATTATTTTTTCTATAAATATCCTATAAAGAGAATGATGCCTTTTGTTTCCCAAAACATTCTGTTTTTCATAGCGGTATTTACATTTACAAAATACAGTAATTCTCGATCGTTAAAATCGTCAACTCCTAGAAAATGTAGCATTCCTACACACATGATGTTAACATCATTCTCCGACAGTTGTTACTCGAAGATTCATTCGATGAATCCGGTATTTCCAAAATAGGCAATTCTGATGATTCAGACAATTCTAATGTTAGTTCTGTTTAAAAATAACTCCAAGAACAGTTTTTATATTTTATTTTCACATTGAAAATAGTCAGATTTGCTTCAACTTCAAAAATCATGTTTATGTCAAATTAAATGAGTGCTGGCAGTGAGCTGCACTTTTCTTTTTTCTAAACGGGAAAAGGGTTAACTGGCTGCAGCTTAACTGACACAGTGTTCTCCCTTGGTGCTGCGATCACGTGTCCCTGTCGCCTGTCGCCCATGGCACCCTGGACATGTGACCTGGAAGGCCATTCTGGTGCATGAAGCACATGTCTGTTCTCCACGTTTGAGTTGCAAGCTCACTGGAACTCAGTCGTCTTTATTCCCAAACCTATTGACGCCAGTGATAATTTTATCATAATTGTATAAATTAATTAAATATTATTTAAACCAACAAATTGTGAGTATGAAAAGAAAGCCATTGCTTCTGTGAATAATGAATATCTTGGAAAGACTCTAAGGAAAGTTGCTAAAAAAATTACCACTGTGTTAAGTATGGGCAAAGCAACCATAAAAGACCAGGGAGGAAAAAGAAAAAAACATCTTCCCTGCATTCAGAGAAAATTGATACTTAATTTTTCTTTCTTTCTTTCTATAGGGCAATTTTCCTTATTTGTTTGTGTCATCCTTGGTTGATGTAGTGGATCTGGGGGCTGGGTTAGTGTCTGCTTATTGTCTTACTGTCTCTTACTGGCCTCTGGCAGCTGTGTCCTCTAAGGAGAACATATCTTTCCAGACACAGAGAGGTCACTAATTGGTGTGTGAGTCGCTGTGATATCCAGATAGAGACAACCAACACACTCCTGTTACGCGGGTCAGCATCGCCTGTATGGCTAAGCTAGTTCTCTACTGCTCTTTATCAAATCAGCACAGACTTAGGGGCTTTAAACAACACAAGTGTGTCTTCTCCAGGTTCCATGGGTTAAGAGTCTCAGCACAGATTAGGAGGCTCCCCAGCTCAGGGACTCACAAGGCTGCAAGGAAGTGTTGGATGTACTGCAGGTCTCATCTGCAGCTCAGGATCCTCTTCTAGGCTCATTCAGCTTGTTGGTAGTTTTCAGTTCTTTGCCCTTATAGTTACCATTTTCTTGCTTGCTGTCAGCTGGGAACCACTCCCAACTCCCAGAGGCCACCCAAAGTTCCTTGCCACGTGGCCCCTGTAGGCTGTTACATGATGCTGTTTGCTTTTCTCCAGGTCAGCAAGAGTGCAACCCTCTGATGCTTCACCTTCTCCCAAAAGCTTCTTCCATTAAGTCAGGCTGACTCAGGATCATTTCTTTTTTAATAAACTCCAAGTCAATTAGTAATCTAATCATGCGAGAGATATCCCTTCAGCTCACACTCAAGGGGAGGGAATTTGATGGGGCATGTACATGGGGCAGAAATTTTGGGGGCCATTTTTGGATCCAGACTACACCAGTGGCCTATGTCCATGTGCTATGGTCTGAGAGGGAAAGATAATGCCAGAAGGAAATGCAGACGTATCTCTTGCAAACTGTCAAGAGAAGGTTTCAGGGCAGCTATGTCCATTCTTCATCATAATATTTCTACGTAGCACTGATGTTTCCCAGAGGAGCCTGGTTCCCTTTGTTGTATTGCAGTCTGAAAGGGACCACGATTCCTTTAGGAATCAGAAGACCCGTGACCCTGCTGATGTATATTATTTCTACTAAATACTAAGGAAGTAGGTATTTGTTGATTATCTGTAGATTTGGACACTTGTACCCAAAAGACGGCTTTAATATGGTCTACTTCTTCTTTCTCTGTAATTATCTGGGTAGTTAAGGAAAAGGAATCCCTCCTTGCTTGACTCATCAGTGTTTGTGGCTGAAAACCCAGCAGTAATAAATATAATTTTATAACTGATTTAATGCTTAAATAAATAGCTTAAAAACGGCCCGTGAGTATGGTGCCTTCCCTATTAATCATACATTGATTCATGGAGTTCTGGTTCTGGACAAGTTCGAGATAAAAGTTTGACTGTGAACAGAAGCTGAGTTTGGGTTTTTCCGCATAAGAGCCAACCACTGCGTTTAACCAAGGCACGTTCTAGAATCAGACAACACTTCCTTTCAGGGCCCATTCTCCCCGCTTGTTGCTCCCAGTCAGATGAAATATTCTGTTTCCTGCTTGGTTGTTCTGTTTCATTTATTTTCCTGGTGAAACCCAAATATGACTTAATGTTAACAACATTAATTATGTTTAATAAGCTCTCATGTATTAATTGACAAAACAGCAAACACTGGAATTCTGAAATTCATAGGCCTCTTATCTCAATACAAGTCATGCGTAGTCATTATCTCTTAGGTGCAGAGCAAAAGATCATTAACAGTGGAATTTGTTCCATTTTAAAAGCAAATGACTTGTGCTTTGGAGTTAGGTCTTAATCTGCTTGGAAATGCTATTCAACTTGCTGTGCAGGATAGGGCCAGTATCAAACCAAGGAAGCATCCCCCTCCAAGGGAGTTTACACAGATCGCAGTGACACACAGAAGGGAAGCAAAGAAATCTTTTAGAAACAGTGGGAATGGGCCGGGCGCGGTGGCTCAAGCCTGTAATCCCAGCACTTTGGGTGGCCGAGGCGGGTGGATCACGAGGTCAAGAGATCGAGACCAGCCTGGTCAACACGGTGAAACCCCGTCTCTACTAAAAATACAAAAAATTAGCTGGGCATGGTGGTGCGTGCCTGTAATCCCAGCTACTCAGGAGGCTGAGGCAGGAGAATTGC
>NW_016107323.1:11878356-11939103 GCF_001604975.1 Cebus imitator
AATTCATTATCAAACCCTCTTGCCCCTCCCATTTGCTGGTAATGCAATTCAGTAGGCAATTTGTAGGAACTTTCAAACCAGTTTAGCTGCATTTGCAAATTGGACCTGTATCCCTCCTCCTCACCCCCCACTAAGTCCAACTTGGAGAAAACACTTTGCATTTGATAAATTGCACATTTGTTTCAGTTTCCCATCTAGGAATGGCACCTAGGCCATTTAGGAGTCATTTGGGTGATTGCTTTAAGCTACAACCTCTTACTCCCTAAAAGCAATTAAACAGACGGTCAAAGCCATCCCAAGGATGTTGTTGGAGCTTAGAAATGGAATTTACAGTGTTTTCCCAAGACACTGCTGCATATCAAAGAAGTTCAAATTGTCAAAGAAACACACGTAAAGATAAACATAAACCATCCTGCTGGTTTGTGGAACAGAGAATGCCATCTGCATTACATGGCAAGGAGGAAACTGATTACATTGGGACCTCTATTTCATAGCAGATGGGTTCATTAAATTTAATAGCCTCCAGAGCCTTTAGAAACCGTGTTAAAAACATGTGGAGCATGCTGTGACACTTCACTTCTGGCCCCACAGTCATTATAACTCTGGCACAGACTATAAATATTACAGTACTTTATTTCCATTGAAACAGATTACTAGTATGATTTTTTTTTCCAGGAGATGTTAAAAATATGAGTGTATTCCTGATTTTTGGTACCACTTATAACCATCCAAATATTTTCCTCTTTCATTTGATTCTAGAGTTTTCTGTTAAACAGATTTTTTTTTTCTGAGCTCAACCATATTTTTTTTCTTTGAGTTGGTGTTAAAAAAAAACAACTATGAATCGATGATATAAAACTATTACCTTCAGAAAAGATGTCCTAACACTGTGTATGTATGACTCTCAACTAGTAGAAAAGCTTAGGGCTAAAAATGAAAATGATTTCTAGATTTCAGGTGTTTACTGTTGTTTCTGTTTTTATGGATTAATGA
Source organism: Cebus imitator (assembly GCF_001604975.1). Taxonomy (NCBI): domain Eukaryota; kingdom Metazoa; phylum Chordata; class Mammalia; order Primates; family Cebidae; genus Cebus; species Cebus imitator. The sequence continues at coordinate 11,879,350 of NW_016107323.1, forward strand.
TTTGCAACTGTCTGTAATGAAAGAACAGCCTCTATCCTCTGCCATATACAGATATATAAGAGCATCTAGCCTGAATAATCATACAGCCTGATGGATTATTCAGCAATCTTTGTTTACAAGTCACAGCTTCCAGTGCAAAGTGGCAATGGTCAGAAAGGCAATTTGATGACTCTTGGAACTGGGAGTCTATGCAGTTCTGTCTTGAGGCATGACTAGATTCAGATGTTGTATTAGTTTCTTCTTGCATTGCTATTAATATAAAGAACTACCTGAGACTGGGTAATTTATAAAGAAAAGAGGTTTAATTGGCTCAGGGTTCCATAGGCTGTACAGGAAGCATGGCTTAGGAGGCCTCAGGAAACTTACAATCATGGTGGAAGGCAAAGAGGAGGCAGGCACGTCCTACATGGCTGGAGCAGGAGGAAGAGAGAGAGTGGGGAGGTGCCACACACTTTTAAATAACCAGATCTTGTAGGCACTCACTCAACTTACTATCACGAGAGCAGCAAGGCGGGACGTCTGCACCCATGATCCAGTCACCTCCCAGCAGGCCCCTTCTCCAACATTGGGGATTACAATTTGACATGAGATTTGGGTGGAGACATAGACCCAAAGCATATCAGGGGTTAATTCTAATATCATTTTGACTTGTTACTTGACTCTTACTGGCTTAATTCCCAGGCAGGATCTTTCTACATGGTGGCAAAAATGACTCTACAGTTTTCTGCATCTAACATAATGTTCTTAACTTTCATTACGCTTATAACCCTTAATTTATTTGCCTTTCAGCATCTATATGACGTCTATGATAGATAGGCCTGTTTGGGTCACAGCCCAACGTTGAGAGGTGAGATGGACCTACTACTTAACAGCCTGAATCTCACAGAGTAAGGAGAAATCAATCCAAAAGGAAATTGATCCTGGGAGGACTGAGAAGTACCAAAGTCCCCCACAGAACTTGTTGGTAGAATCCAAAACCAATCCATGCCCAAGATCATGTACCATCTCAGCATGGTATTAATTATGATACCATATTGTTAAGCTTTGGAGCCCTTCAATTAAATGTCTTTGTGGACCCTTTCATATAAAATACATAGAAGCAGAGGTCCTCTGTTAGGTATTGGAGAATGGAGACATGAAGCCCAGTTGCTTGGCCACATCCCAGGGAGGCTCTGAAGTATTGTTTTCATCTTTCCTGGCACTGCAGAGCCTAGGTAGTATTCTAAGTAATCAGGGGTCAACCTCTGAGAATAGTTGTATAGAATTCTCCGCTATGGATTCTCTGTTGTACCCTTAAGTTTACAACAGAGTGCTGGGTTGAGTCCAGTTAGGTAAGATGGCTGTGGGGATTGGGAGGTTGAGTCTGCATTTGAAAATCAAATTGAGGAAGTTATTATAATAGTATTACTATTTTATCATATTTCGGCCTTATTTTTCTTCATACTTCTGACGATCAAACGCTGGCTCGTTGCACTTCTGTCACCTCTCAGAAAGCATTAGCTCTAGGCAAGGGAACCCACTCAAGCTGGGAGAAATTCACTGGCTGGATTCAGGGGCAGCCCCAGGAGGAACAAAGACCATCAAGGAGCAAGAAGCCACCAAGAGCAAATGACCAGCCTCTTTGTTCTTTCTTCCTTTTTCCTTTGTTCTTTCCTCTTGTCCCTCCCACCCGCCACCCCCAGTCATGGGTGAAACACAGTCCCCTGGTCTCCTCCATGTCCTGGCTTTACATAATGCCCCAGTTCAAATCTAAGAGGGATGAAATCAGTGTGTGTATATATCTGATTTTACATTTCTGAGCAAATTATACATACAACTCACTCTAGCCCATGGTTCCATTGAGGTCAGATGTCCATCTCTTATCCAATCAGTTATGACCCAGGAAGGCCAAGGGATAGAAACAGATCAGCCAGGGCTACAATAACATTTTATAAGAAAGAGGCCTGGAGGCTGGGTGCAGTGGCTTATGCCTGTAATTCCAACACTTTGGGAGGCTTAGGCAGGAGAATAGCTTGAGCCCAGGTGTTGGAGATCAGCCTGGGCAACATAGTGAGACCCTGTCTTTAATTTAGCTACAAACTAAGTTAAAGAAATTAGCTAGGCACAGTGGAATGTGCCTGTGGTCCCAGCTGCTTGGGAGGCTGAGGTGGGACGATCACTTGAGCCCCGGAGATCAAGGCTGCAATGAGTCACGGCTGCACCACTACACTCTAGCCTGGGCAACAGAGTGAGACCCTATCTCCAATTTAAAACAAAACAGCAACAACAAAAGATGCCTGGATAGGAGAGGAAATGCCTGGAGTCTGAAGGAGTTGGCATTTCTAGACCTCTGTCTTTCTGACTGAGGTTTCTGTAAGTTGTAGCCCAGCTGGGCTCTGATCCTAACTCTCAGGAGCAAGCCTTCTTTCCTGTTCTCTGAGCCCCAGGCACACATCCTCCTTTCAGCCCCCGTGGATCCAAGTGTCCCCACAGCCTCCCCCCGGCCCCACATCCTGGAGAATGCTGCCCTTCCTCCATAAACTGTCCCTGCTGTGTGGGTGGTGGGAAGCCTCTCCCTTGTGCCTTCTGAGAGCTGAGGAAGATATTTTGGCCACCACAACCAAATCTGTACTGCTTTTCCTCCACTTCATGGCCCAGATATTTGGGCAACTTAAATTCTCAGAGCTGATTCTCATGCTTTGACATGGTTTAGACTAAAATGAACACATTCCTCTTATTACCAGCATGAAGAACAATTAAAATAATCCCAGAGAATCAGCCTGTGGTTTGATATCAGCTGCCAGTTTCTCTTCTCTTACTGTACACAGGATTTTCTCCATGTGAAAGATTTCATTCTTTCACCTTTATTCCATAAGAATTGATGTGCCAAATATAAATGTATTGTCTATGAGGCCAGGGCACAAAGACACCATAGGTAAGAACATTTCACCTGACTTGGCCTCTTAACCTGCTTCTATTTAAAGTAGCAGAGAGTCACCCTTACCTCCCCTGCCTTCATGACCTTTCACACCCACTTGTGAGTGAGGTGTCCACGGGGGGCTCCTCGTAAGCTTTCTCTGCTGGTTACACATGCTCTTATTAGAGGTATAGACCAGACATGACTCAGTCTGCCCCTCAGTGCCAGGTCCTTAAGGGGAATTTCTCTCTTGTTCTGAACAAAGAAAGGAAAAGCAAAGCCAGTAGTTTATTCAAGCAGAAGGAACTTGCTTTTAAATCAATTTTCATTATGTTTAATCTAAAAATCTGGAACATCAACATCTTTTCTGGTTGATAGAAACAACTATGAAACACTCTGGTCATTGATTTCTCTTCTGAAGTGATCAAATCAAAGGCAGCCCAAGATGAAGCAAGGCCGGAGTACTCATCCCACGGCCTGTTTCTCTGTCACTTAGCCAACTGTTAAAGGAGCCATTGTTTCCGTGGAAAGATCCTTCCTTTGAGGAAGATGGGGTTCAGTGGACCCCCATGGTATTCCAATAGAAAGGAGCAGTGGGAAGCCCTGTCCACACACCTTATAAGGGCAGGGACATTGTGAGACCAAATTGGATGACTTTTTCTACCTGCCTCTGGAAAATATTTGAAGACCCAATTTGAAAAGGTTTCATAAATAATTGAGCTATTTTCATTGTCAACTAATAAGTTAGAGAATCTAAGGGCTCACTGCTGGTTTAGGTAGCATCACCACTGGCTTAAAACCCTTCAGGGGAGCCTAAATTCAAGCATTTGAAGCCCCTGATAACCTGACTCCAGTGAACGCCTTAGTCTTCTCCTTCAGTATGGACTTTCCCCATTCTGGGCCACCATGCGGCCTTACCCTGCTCACACTCTTATAGTCTCTAGAACCAACCCTGCCTTCTCTCACTCCTAGACCACTGCACACGCTGTTCTCTCTGCAGGAAGTGGTCTCTTCCTCCCACCCCATTCAGAAGCCTTTGGGCTTATCCTTTCCTCTCAGTTTCATCATCTCTTCCAGTCTAGAATGAAGCATTGATGGCATGCTTCCAAAGCAAGTAGCACTGTCCTAGAACTTCTTGTACTATATTAAGAAGTCCAGATTTATTTTTCCCACTGAACTATAAATTCCTTGAGGAGAGGGATGGTGTCTGGTCACTGTCGCATCCTCAATATATGGCCAGGCATTTAGTAGGTCTATGTATAGACTCAGGTATATAAATCTCATAGGCTCAGAGATCTGAAGCTTGGAGAGCATGTGAAAATAACTATGTTTTCTTTTTTTTCCTTCCTTCCCTCCTTCCTTCCTTCCTTCCTTCCTTCCTTCCTTCCTTCCTTCCTTACTTTCTTTTTTGGCAGAGCTTCACTCTTGTTGCCTAGGCTAGAGTGCAATGGCGCAATCTTGGCTCACTTCAACCTCCTCCCCCCAGGTTCAAGTGATTCTCCTGCCTCAGCCTCACTAGTAGCTGGGACTACAGGCTTGTGCCACCATGCCCAGCTAATTGTTTGTATTTTCAGTAGAGACAGCATTTCACTATATTGGCCAGGCTAGTCTCGAACTCCTGACCTCAGGTGATCTACCTGCCTCAGCCTCCCAGAGTGCTGGGATTACAGGTGTGAGCCACCATGCCTGGCACATATCTACATTTTCTAGCCATTCGTTAAAAACAGCATCATCTCCAACATTTCACTGAGCATGCAGCATCCTTGCTCAAGGCCCTCTTCACTGGGCATGTGATCAGTGGACACATCTTCACCATGGGACTGAGCTTCTCTCAGGTACCCAGCACCACCAACCCAATGAAGATTTTGCCACATTCATCAAAAAGGTCTGAATTCACGGGTCCATGGTTTGAGGAGCTAGGATAATGGCATTATGACATATCAGCTGTGTCATTGTTCAGATAAAATTGTTAGTATCTTTGCCCACTGTTACAGCAGAAGGGAATTTTTTTTTTTTTTTTTTGAAACAGAGCCTCCTTCTGTCACCCAAGCAGGAGTGCAGTGGCACAATCTCAGCCCACTGCAACCTCCGCCTCCCAGGCTTAAGTGATTCTCCTACCTCAGACTCCAAGTAATTGGGACTACAGGTGTGCGCGACCATGCCCAGCTAATTTTTGTATTTTTGGTAGAGACAAGATTTCACCATGTTGACCAGGCTGATCTTTGAACTCCTGACCTTAGGTGATCCACCCTCCTCGGCCTCCCGAAGTGCTAGGATTACAGGCATGAGCCATGGCACATGGCCTAGAAGGGAATTTTTAAACCATATTTTGTCAAGATCGCAATTAAATCTGGCTGTTGAGTATACAATGTGCATTCAGGAAATCCTTAGAAATAACCCCTTACAGTTGTTGTGCTTTCAGTGTGCTTGTTTCTGTACTTCCCCCAGGTTCTTACCATGCTCAACAGTGCTTCACCATTGCTGGCCATTCTCCCTCGCTCTCGGAACATCAGCTGTGCTGGTCACCTTTCAGTTGCCTGGACACCCCAAACCTTCTCCCTCCGCTGGGCTTTTGAACATTCTTCTCCTTCTGAACTGGAAAGACTGCCCTTCTGCTCTGCTCCTGTACTGGGAGAGAGGCTCTTTCCCATGCTCCTTGTCTCAGCGAGAATGTGCCCATTCACTTTCCATCTCATGTCCCCTATAGGTTTTCTTCGTAGAAATTATGAGCATTTAGAATTATCTTAATGAGGTGCTTTGACTTTTCCCTCTCTTTAAAAATTCTTGTTTTGTCTGTCTCATGAACAGTAACGCAAGGACTGGGGTAGTCTGTCGTGTATCTCTGTAACCTGGTACTGTGCCTAGCACAGAGTAAGTACCCAGAATCAGTTGAGAAAGGCTAAGCGGCTTGCTCTCAGTCCTACCACCAGTCTCTTTTTACTGTGTACTACAGTGTGTTTGTTTCTCCCTGTCTGTACTTTTCCTAAAATGGTACAACAAGACCCCAAGAATTAGAGAAGAAATAATATAAAGAATGTTGCTTCAGCATGGATGGGGGTACTCAGAGAGAGTCTAAAATATTGTCTCCAAAATGCATGTGCCGTATTTGTGTTTCCTTTTGAAAACTGAGCTGAATGGTCCAGTTTAGGTCTGAAGCAACTGGTTTTCATGAATGGCACCTTCATCTAAGTAGCAGTTACTGATTTTGCAGGAAGAGCAGGGACATTTGGGAGATGAACGAGATTTCTGCAGTGCTCCTTTTCTGTGCATGTTGCTAAATGCAGTATGTTGGGGAAAGGGTTGATTGCTTAAGGCATATTGTTTACATTGTATTACTTGGGTCTGATGGAAAAGTTCCTAACAGTGGTTTTCTTGCTAAAGATATGGTTTATGGGAAAGTGCAGAATGTGATTTTTTGGTGGGACATCATCATGATTTAGGTGGACTCCAAAGAAACTTGATATGGGGAGAGGCCAGGAAAAATATGCAGGTCTATGAAGCTTCTTTAGCATTAGGCCCTCAGTTCTTCATCAGATTGTAAATTCTCTCTGCTTTTAATCACCATCTTTATTCAGGCCAACCTAATTGCTCTGGGCCAGACTGGAAAGGAAAATTCCCAGAAAGCCTGATATCTTGATAGAGTGGTAGTGAGTTTCCTGAAGAAGACGCTAAGAAATCCTTAATGAATTAGCATTTCAACTTTTGTAACAGGATACGAAGGAATGGGGGTGGGTGGAATCATAGATTTTTGACAGCTGTTTGCCATCATAGCACTTGACAATCTGCTTCTTATTTAGTTTTCTGGTATGTAAAAGCATGAAATTCTCAAGTTAAGAAATATTGATCACTTTATGACAATATGTATGTAACAAAACTGTACTGTATTGAAAAAACTTTCTTTTTAAAATGGTATTTCTATTTGGTTACTAAAGTGTGCGGGTCTTTTTATTTAGAAAATGTGGTTTTGTTAAACATAAGTTATTTAAAGGTTAAAATAATCTTAATTTTAACTATTAATATTATTAAGAACAGATTTTCAACCAAGTACTACTGAATGCAGACGAGAACAAACTTGGAAAAGAAGAGTAGGGCTGGGAATGCAAAGACACAGCGAGGGCTGCGCTTTGACCACAGCACTGACATTCACAGAGGCCCTTTGCTGTATTGTCAGAGCCAGACATTTTTGTAAGGTCTGGTGATTTCCCCAGACTTCATGGAATCTAGATTAAGTTTGCCAATTTCCCGTTTCTCTGGAGATGATAACCCAGCATAAGACTGAATTAGAAACACTCAGAATATATGGACTTGATGGTTCTCTTATTAAGCTGGATTGCCCTTCTCTACTGTAGCTGGTCAGCAAACAGGAGGGTCCACTCTTTTGCCATCAGTGTTCTAGGGACACTTGCAGAACCAGATGTGATGTTACCTAGTTCATTGACATAAGACATCCACTGAGCTAAAGGTTAGTCCCTATGCTGGCCAATAGGATGTTATAAGTTTTCATTTTTAGGAAATACGGCTTAAGTCCTTACCAAGCCAATTAATTTGAGTAATTTGTACATGTTAAAATATTTTTAGTAGTTATTGGCATCCTCCAACACTTAGAAGTGAGGCTATAACAAGTCTCAGGCCAACTCTACCATCTATGCAGATATTTATTAGCAAGTATGCACAAAAGCCAAATGTTTTAAAGCTCAAGGAAGTTCCAGCTATTTATCCTGTAGGTGTTCTGATGGCATCTTGCATCAGAGCAAATGCATTATTTGCAAGAGTCAGCTAACGTTCTATTTGGAGTCAGGTAACTGAGAGGCCTGAGTCAGCAGCTGAAGGCAAGACTGTTTAAAAATCTGGCCAGGGTCACTATTTCTAAAAATAGAGCTCCCAAAGTACTTATTTGGGTGCTTGCAGAGAAAGGCAAGGCTCCTGCAACATATTGAACGAATTCACAGAGTGTACATTTCCAATTTTACCAGTAGGAGTTCACTCCTGGCCAGGCACAGTGGCTCACGCCTGTAATTCCAGCACTTTGGGAGTCTGAGGCAGGCGCGTCACGAGGTCAGGAGATTGAGACCATCCTGGCTAACACGATGTAACCCCATCTGTACCAAGAATACAAAAAGTTAGCCGAGCATGGTGGCACACGCCTGTAGTCCCAGCTACTCCAAGGCTAAGGCAAGAGAATCGCTTGAACCCGGGAGATGGAAGTTGCAGTGAGCCAAAATTGTGATTGGGCCACTGTACTCCAGCGACAGAGTGAGATTCCGTCTCAAAAAAAANAAAAAAAAAAAAAAAAAAAAAGAGTTCACTTCTAATATCCATTGTGGTAATTGAGAAAACTTTTGATGTTGGTCAGAGATAAATAGCCATAATACATATAGCTATTTGCTTAAAGACTAGCTGGAAGGTATATTGCTGATGAGGTCAATTGACCATCTCTGATATATAGACTAAAATTAGCATTCACATTTGTATCAAAACATCTACTCTGAAGTATTCTGCAGTAAATTGCATACCATGTAACAGTGTTGTATTATATACTGTTAAGGTTTCTTTTGTGAAACGGAAATAATAGTGTTGCTGATCTCAAAGAGTTGTGAAGATTTAAAAAGATAATACTGTTTAGCACTATGCCACGCCCATAGCAAGTGCTCAATGAGTGCTAATCATTATTATGTAGAAAATCAGAATAACATTATTGCTTATTGTTCCATACAGAGTTTTTGTAGAGTGAATGCTTTCTTCCTTTTATTTTGGACTTGCCGAGTTCTGACACTCTCAAAAAGAAAATGGGAAAGACTAGGCCGTGGATGTGTTTCCCTTCCCAGCAGAAGAGCATTCAGTGACTTTCACTCTTTGCAGTCAAGGCCTCTGCTCTGGGTCGTGTGTCCAGCTTGTCCTGCCTTAAAGCATGCCATGCTTGAGGAAAGAAAAAGTCTACTGAAAGCATCACCTCTCCTTGTCTCAAAAGACTTTATGGCTGTATCACTTAGGAATGACTAGAGTAAGAACCAAGAAGGTTGAGAGGAAAGGCTGAGCTGTGCAAATTGGTGGTGCACTTCAGAAGCATCCTTCCCAACGGTGGAGAAGGGCAGAGGTCACCTGAGTAGCACGTCAAGAATACCTGGGGTACTAAGAACTGACAGTTAAAATGCACACCAGACCCTGTGCTAGGAGCTTTTCCAAGTGTCAGGTGGGCCCTGTTATCTCCATTTACTTGAGGAGGAAGCTGAGACTCAGAGAGAGTGAGGATTTTGCCTAAGGAAATATGGTAGTTCATGGAACAAATGGAATTCCAGCCCTGGGTCTTCTGCCTGGGTGTGAGACTGTGATCTCAGATTCCATGTTATATCCAGGAAGGTCTCCCGTGTATGTGTATGTGCTCTGAGGTTGCTTTAAGAAACTGCCAAAGTCTAGAATGCCTAACGGGAGATTAGAAATGTTGCACCTGTTCCCACAAGTTTGAGTTATATCACCTCTACTGAATTTTTGAAAACCCCATGGTACTCGCTTTGGGTTATGAAAACACTGGAGCCAGCTGGGCACGGCAGCTCATACCTGTAATCCCAGCACTTTGGGAGGCCAAGGCAGGTGGATCAGGAGTTCAAGACCAGCCTGGCCAACATGGTGAAACCCTGTCTCTACTAAAAATACAAAAGTTTTCCAGACATGGTGGCATGTGTCTGTAATCTCAACTACTTGGGAGGCTGAGGCAGGAGAATGGCTTGAACCTGGGAGGTGGAGGTTGCAGTGAGCTGAGATTGTGCCACTACACTCCAGCCTGGGCAACAGAGTGAGACTCTGTCTCAAAATAAAATAAATAAACAAATAAAACAGTACATTGTCCTGAATTATGTTCCCCATAGCCTTGGTAACCCAAGATAGGAAACTTTAAATTTTTCAACATGTATCTCTTACATGGAGAGTTCTCTGTGCTATATTAAATGACAGAAGGAAAACTCAGCTCATCACGCTTGTAAGAGAAACCACAGCATTCCTGTTTAAATCTTGAGTCATAACAATTCTGTGTGATGGGCTTTTAAATATCTCAGAATGTGTATTTTGAATGTGTTATACATCACAAAAGGAATTTGATGGTGTTATCACAGCAAATACCGTAATCACATCCTATAATACATGTGCATGTCTTATTATTTTATTTTATTTTTTCGGTAGAGGAGGCTGTCATTCTCCAAAATGTTAAGAAACCATGGGAACAGATCTTTTAGGTTTAGTATAGCTATAGGGGCCTGTCTTGTTTTCTTTTGTTGTGAATTGCTTCTGTTTGTCTACCTGTCTGGCAAGCAAAATACATGAATTATTTGCTGTAGGGAAATTCAGAAGCCAACAAGCCTGAATGCAAATTCTGCCTGACATGTCTTATTGTACAGAAATGTCGGTGACTTAGGAGAGAGACAGATCCACTGAAGACAGCCTTGCTTGCTGCCAAAGAATAGTGGCCAAGAACCTTGCTATATGTTGTTCCCTGTAAGTGAGGCAAACACTCACGTCACTGGGTTTGAGACACAAGTCCTACTGATTCCACTCTCAGTATACATCTCAAATATTTTCTCACCGTTAGCAATGTCCCATCTACCCTGTCTCCTGCCTGGAACATACCTGCAGACTTCTAAGTGGTCTTTTGGGTTCACTCTTAAACTTCCAGCTTTCTCCCTGACATTATTTTAGCTCCTGGGAGGTGAATACCCAGCCACCCTCTGCCATCATGGACCTCTGTCGTTTCCTGGCTAATACCACCTAATCTTTATGTTTCAAATTACAAATCCCTTCCCTAACTTTTCAAATAGAAAGTGACCACCTATTATTCTTTCATAGAACCACTTCTTGTTCTTGTTAGCACTTAGCACAGCTTCCTATTATTACGTGTTGCTTGGACTATTTTTAAAGTTATGCAGGTAACTCTAGAGTAAGGGTTACTAAAAAAAGTCTGGGTCACTGACATTTTTTGTTTGTTTGTTTACCACCCTATTCCCAGTACTTAACACAGTACCATACAAATGGTAATATGGATGAATGCCTGGTAGAATAGTGTCCACTTGGGAGAACATGATTTTACTCTTGTTGTGATTGAATCTGTTTACCCAATGCTTCATCTGTTCTTCAAGTCTCTTTTTAAGCACTGCCTCCTCTGAATTCCCCTCCCTGCCCTGGCTCCATGGCCCAGTTATATATTATACAGTATGGTTATCTTTCATTGTTTCTGTGTCTCTTCACTTTGTAGGCATCCCTGGACTGAGTCATGCCCAAGTCTCTCATGTCTACATTCTTCCTTGGCCCAGGCTTTATAGATGTTTAGTAGATAAATGAATAGCAAAGAACTATATTATTAGTTCTGATAAGTTTAAATCTAAAAAAAAAATGTGAATGTAAGGTATGTATCACTCAGCTAAAACCTAGTTGATAAACAGTATGTAATTTCACACCCATCTGATTCATCCATGGTTAAAAAAACACACAACTCATTTTAATATGGAATATTGAAATTAGGAGCACATACAGCAACACCTCAGAGAGCCTGCATCTTATTTATCTTTGCATGTGGCCTGCATACCCAGTACTCCTGTAAATGTTCATTGTGTGATTGAGTGAATGAGTGCATGAATGTATGCCTTCAACTTGCTGTTGCTATGATATTAGATTTTCAAATTTCCCAACATGGAGATATGGAAGCCATTGTTATTTGAAATAACTTTGTGGTTGTTACTCATTAATTTTAGTTAGCAACAAAAAGAAAGATGAAAAGGACCAAATTTTACCATTCCCACATCTTTCAGAGCTTTTCTCTTCTTGTGGGTGTTTCCTGCACACACATATTTGAGGGAATGCTCAGTATTCACAACACATTTAAAAAATTCCCTTGAATTTTAGAGCTATTGAATTCTGGAATAGCTCATTTGTGTTAGTTATGGGTAACAAGCTATCCAGATAACAATAAAGTCTGATTCTGTTGGGGTAAATCACCTTATCAGTCAAAATCCATTGCTTCCTAAAATCATTTAAGCCCCCTCATGTATTAACTTAGATCACCATTAGGATTTTTTTTTTAAATCTAAATCACTGTCTGTCTTTCATTTTTCTTAAGAATCTGGGCCAGAAGCGCAATTGATTTCTTCACATGAAACTGGAGGGTAGCTGTTACAGGGGAGAAAGAAAACTTTTCATCTACGCTCTTAGGTTCAGTGACCAAAGCTGATGAATTAAAACTGACAAAAGCAGATTAATAGGAGAAAGGTTTATTTCACATGTACATGGAAGGCCACACAGGAAAGAAGTAAAAACTTTAAAAATTACTTAGGCCTTGGAGTGTATATACTATTTTAACAAAGGGTAATAAATGATGGAGAAGTGACAAGACAAAGGAAAGGGAGTTTAGGCTTCTAGGGATGGCAAACTGTGGGAAGGTGAATAGATGGGAAAAACAAATAGATGGTAAGGATTGTTTATTAAGATTTGCTTTGCAGACTGAAGCTAGTACTGTTTCTAGTGATAAGAGTCATTATCTCTTCCTGGTACAGGAGAGGGGAGAGCAGACACCTTCAAAAAAGGAAACTTGTGTCCAAATTTTAGGCAGAAAAGGGAGAGGACACAGAATTCTTCCTGCATCTGCTGTTTCTCAATTGCCTTCAGCTGAAAATAATCTTTATGACAAAGTGGCATATTTTGGAGTGGCATAATTCTGATCCCTGTCACTGTTTATAGTCTTCCACTTATTAGCAACTTTCTACTCCTTGCTGTTGGCTTCTCATGGCTGCCATTTTATGCTACTCTGTCCCCAATACTGTTACTGCATTTATATAAATTTCCTTAATAATGAGTATCCTGCTGTATTCTGTGACCTCATATTTTCTTTTATCTTTTAACTAAGTAATCTCATCTGTCAGTCATGATATTACCCTGGGTCATGAGGGTTTGAAAATCTTTTACTTTTTTTGTATCAGCGTTGAACATGGTAATCTTAAGGAAGGCTGCTCCTCAGTATAGTCTGTTGAGGTGAACATGTTTGGCTGATTTCCCCAACTAGTTTTGCCTAATATTTCTTGACTGATTGTTCAAGAAGTCTCACCACCTGTCCATGACCAAGTGTGGGGGAAGATCTGTTAGTGCCCCAAGTCTCTAGATGATTTCTTTGTGGTAATTAACTTCGTCTTAATATCCATTCAGGGAGCCAGTCAGAGGTGTCTCAAAAAATCACTTTTGAAACTCCCCAAATGAGGAGGAGTGGAAAGCCTGGGGATACTGAGGAGCTGACCTTTGTCCCTCGCGACTTGGTGCTATCAGTGACCACACCCCAGAATTTTTGAGGCTCCTTGGTAACTGAACGGACATTGGCGAAAGAAGTTTGAAAGCTGAGGCTCCAGCCTTTGTTCTGCTGTGTGCCCTTATATAAATTACTTCCTTTTTCTGGGTCCAATTTCTCTACTTCATTGGATCAGGTGCTGTATAATTTATATTGCATAACAAAGTTAACGTGGTGATACTGCGAATATTTAAAATATTCATGTTAAGATCATATTTGCAATAATGACTCAGTGGGTTGAATTTGCCCACTATAAGTATTCTTAGATATTCAGTTCTAAAATGTTTCTCCAGAAACTCTTAATACCTGGCATATAGGAGACATTTAATGAGTTTTGTTGAGTGAAAAAAAAAACATACCTTTCCCTGGGTTCATGTATCGTTGACTGAGCAACCAAAATAATGATAATAATTGCAGCTACATTTATTGAACACTCACTGTTGGCCATGCACACTTCAAAGAGATTAAGACATAACTATACATCAAAAATATTTCTAAATAAACGTAACATTAATATTTTATTTGAATATGAACATATCATTAAGTGTAAATATATAACAGTCTTATGAGATAACTATTATTATCCCTATTTTCAGATGATAAAACTGAGGCATTGAATAATTGAATAACTTTCCCAAATATCCATTCCAAGATATTTGTTTAAAAAAAACCCTGTCCTTTCTGAGTAGAATGCTTAAATGTAAATGTTTAAAAAAAAACTGGTCAGTTATTGGAGCATTAAGACATTTGCCCTTTACCTGAATAATCCTTGGCTTGTCCTTTGCTGAAATTTTGAGTGATGTTGGAATAGCTTTATGATAACCAAGTGGAGATTCCTGACCCCGTAAAGGAATGATCATGTGCTTGGTGCTGAATGAAGTTTTAGAGCACAGCTGAGGCCCAGATTCTTCTCAGATCTGTGTGCACTGCCACATTCAGTAAGCAGGCTGGGAAAATCCATGAAGCTATGGCCAAAATCAAACTGTTTCTGCCAAGCTTACTTTCTCCCCTCTTAATTGTGAACCCAGGGTTATTTGGATGGAAAGTTCATTTATGTCTCTGTTGCATTTACTCATGACTGATTAAACTGCTATTTAATTCTAGGTATGTAGAGTTGTTGGAGCTTTCTCTAAAGCTCCTGTAAACCAAAAATGGATTGTGGCAGTGTTCAGTGAGGCCAGTGTGGCTTACATCTGAAGTGAGCCCGAGCTTAAAGTACACCAGGGCTTGAGGGGTCTCCAGGTTAACTGAGCAGGTCAAGACAACACAGGATGTTTCAGGAGCCAGAGCCCATTCCTCTGTTTTAAGATTCACCCTCTGTGTTCTCTCAAACAATTGCAATATGGAGCTATTGGAGAAAGTCAAATAAATATCTTGCGTAGTGAGGAATGATTTCACTTTCCTTCCTATTTGGGTATTTATGTCACTTATGGAGTGATTCCTCGATTTCACTTTCCTGGCTGGAGTGTCCTAGGCTAGTTAGGAACACAGGCCCTGGAGCCAAAGGACCTGGATTCAAATGCTTGCTTTGCTATTTAGCAGCTGTGCCATCTGAGATTGCTTGCATAACCCTTCTGTGCTTTTTATTACATATAAAAAGGGGGTAATGATAGATAATGCCTGGCTTGCTGGTTCTCAGGGTAACTGGTGTAGTGTCTTCTCCTCGGATGCTGTCTTCTCCCCTCTCATCTGCTGGTTCTGTGGCAGCCAAGATAGGGTTGCCTGATGTTATTGCAAGGCAACAGTGTAACATGTACATATTGTTTAGCATCCGTGTCAAAAGAAAAAGGTTCCCATGAGCCCCGTTGGTGAAGTAAATGTGCAGAGACTAAGATGAGATAATGCGGGTGGGGGTGTATGTGACCTATATATAGCATGCATGTGTCATCTAAAGGTATTTGTTTCACAAACTTTAAAAATAGTCACAGCCAAATGGAACTCTATAGGTGCACCTGCTAGGAGCTGGGATTCCTGATGCCTAATTATGCCATTTACAACTTTTCCTGTACTCCAGAACTCCAACAGCTAGAATAGCGGCAGAACACATCTCAAACTCTACACTTAGGGCTCACCTTCCAAGTTCATTGACACTCACACCTCTGGAGCCTGATCCTGCTTTACCCTGAGCCCCTAGTGACTCACTGAGCTGGCGCTGCCTTTACGTGTCCCACAATCTATCATCTAGAAGGGGCTTCTCTTTCTTGGCTGTGCTCAGGGGTGTCACTATTGCTAGGCAGTGTCAGTCAAGGTGAAAGGGATTGAGGGGTCTCAGGTTGAGTCTGGCCTGAAAAGCACCATTTCCACTATTAACCAGCCCATTGGCCTATGGGTACTTGATTTTTCTGTCTGGTTTTTGGCACCTTCTTTGAATTTTTATTTAACTTTCTCTTATGGGTAGTCTATGGACGTTCCTCCAAGAATAGTTTCTCTCTCTGAGCTTTGCTCACTCTGCAGAATGCCTGCACATGACAGATGCTTAAGAAACATGTCCTAATCAATTGACCATCTTACGTCCATCACCAGGAATTTGCTAACATCCACATGCATATGCCATTATATGAAGACTGACACAGAGCTGGGTTACACCCATTTATTATTCTTTCTCAGTACTCAGTAATAATATAAAGGGTTGGCAGAGGGTGTAAGAACCACTTTAGACCATGAGAAGCAAGGGTAGATGTTGTATTCAGAGCAGATGCAAAGACGGAAATATGGAGGCAAAATAACAAGAAAGAGAAATGCAAGCTAAGTTCATATGTGATTAGACACTTTCCATTTTTAGCCTCATGGCTTAAATTTGCATAATTCTTTTAAAAAGAAAAATTAATTATTTATGACTCTAGCTTTTAACCAAACTGTGCATTTAAAGTAATCACTCTGGGTAATTTAAATAAAATCTTTTCTGTAAACAGTTTATGCTCATTAGAATGAGAAAACTGTTGGTTTATTCAATTAAAAGGACATTATTGCCAGTTTGGATTCTCTCTCTTTTTTTCCACTTCAAAATAGAGGGCAGTCACATTGAGACAGATGGGACTTAATTAAATTGTCTCAAACGTAACCAGATTTTGCTTTAAAAAAAAAATTGAAAGAGGACAGATTCCAAAAGACTTCAAAAACCTAATCACCATTTTAGAGCTCTGAAAGGAAGTTTTTACCCTTTATTCTGACGGTCGGTACAGAAATAAGTTTGTTTCCTGTCAAACATATAGGACTTTCACATGAGCCCAGCACTAATCAAAGAATATGGTTCTAAGCAAAGCTCTCCCCTACTGTGATCTGTAAAGAATGCAAAAACAATGAACCTGCTTGGTGCTTCTGTAGGTGACACCATTTACTATATTAAAGAGGCTATTCCAAAGAAGCCATCTGTATTTTCAGGATATTATTATCTTCTGCTTACTGGTTAGTTCCCTGAATATCCATGGTTCGTAACAGCTCCTGGAGAGTGGGACACCTGAGTGTTTCCCCAGAACATGGCAGATGTGTAGCTCTGAAGAGTGAGAAGGCAACTAATGCCTAAGGTCTGTGTTTGGCCCTCCTTTGCTGTAACAGGAACAGTGTAACAGTAATTCTGATTGAATTGGGATCAGAGGGCCCTCTCACCTGGTCCCTTTGGTTCACCTGCGGCATGCAGAATCTTGGGACTCCATAGAGCAGAGTTCCTGAACCACTGATACAGATAATTTATAATATGTTAACATAGTGAATCAGGTTTCTTTGGCTGTGGCAGAATTTCAGGTTGACCAGACTTGTGTGATTAAGGAGAATCAACTGAATCATAAAACAGAAATGTCAAAGTATAGCAGTACCTTCAGGTGTGGCTAGCTCTAGGTGCCCAAATGCTGTCAGGAATCTGCCTCTTGCCATCTCTTGGCTCTGTTTTCCTCTGTGTGTTTTTTGAGGCTTTTCCCCTGTGTGCAGTTGAAATTGTCATCAGCAGCTCCAGATTTATATCCTACTAGTATAGCCCTCTGCCCTCCAAAGAAAGAAATCTCTTTCCTCATGGTTCCTGCTAAAGCCCTGGTGCCCACACTCAGGGATTCTACCACCTGCTCATCTACACCTGAACCAGTCATGTGGTCAGCAGGATGGAGAGTTCTGATTGGTCAGGCAAGAGTCACGTGTCTACCCTTGGCTTTAAGGGAGTGTGGAGTCAGCTCCTTTCAACTGCAAAATCTGAGTAGGGGCTGGGTTTTACCTCACAGGCAAACAGAAGTGCTATGGCTAAAAGAAGGGACATATTCTGTGTGGGGGGGAAGAAAAAATTGCTGTTTTCTACAGACTCCTTTCAGGTAGAACAGCCTGTGAGTTCTAAGCACATCCTGTTACTTTTCTTCTGCACCCATGGAGATTTTGTTCAAGTCCAGTGATGGAAGATTTCTACCTCTGTAGGAAAGAAACTTATGCTTATATAAAGGGGACAAAAATTGGGAAGTGAGGGACAGTAGTGAAGATGACAGAAAATAGAAAATGCCAACCCATCCCAACCATCCAGAGTTCAGTCATCTTTCTAGAAGGAAATGAATAAATTATATTTGTTCCTGTCATCACAAATACTTGTTGGTTTACCACCTGATATCTCTGTGATGCAGCGAAGTGAGAGCCAACACTGTAACAGGTTTTGTCCCTCTACTTCCTGTACTCCGTGCAACTGCTTGGCAAAGGTTGTTTAAGCTCCCGTTTCAACCAACTTTTGTATAAATGCCCAGAATTCATGGCTGTTTGAACTACTTAAGCTTTTCCAATATAGGCAATGGGGATATGGCTGTGCTAAAGATTTAAGAGTGAGATGGTGTGGGCTGGGTGGCACAGGCCTACCAAATCTTTATCTCAAATGTCTTTCAGAGAGAGACAGAGTAACAGGGGGCCAGGTTAGAGCAGCAACCGCTCTTGGTGATGATGGGCAAAGGCCTGAGCTAGAACTCTAGCGGATGAGGTCTCCCCCACACAACTCCCTTTGTCTAGGTTAGTGTAGTGCGGTGGCTTTGTAGAGAAAGCTGGGTTGTAATTTGTTTGTCAGGTTTTAATAATGCTGATTTAATCAAATTAGTTGAGATATATATTTCCTTCTTTATTTTCTAAAAAATGCTTTTGTAAGATTTGCTGTATTTCTTCTCGAATGTTTGTTAGAGTTCATGAATGAAACTATTTGAGCCTGGAGCTTTCCTTGTGGGGAAGTTTCTCATTCCAAATTCATTTTCATTTTTACATATAGGGCTATTTAGATTTTATATTTCTTAATATCAATTTTTTTCTATTTTGTTGCAAGGAATTTGTTCATTTCATCTAAGTTATTGATTTATTGACATAAAGATGTTCATAATATTCTCTTATTTTTCTTTTAATGTCTTTAGGACCTATGGTGGTATCTCCTGTTTCCTGATATTAGCAATTTTTAATCACTCTAGCTATTTTGTTTAATTTTATTGATCTCTTCAAAGAACCAGCTTTAGGTTTCACTGGCATTACTCTTTAATTTGTCCATTTTCTGTTGCATCCATGTTTGTTCTTATTGTTAATTTTCTTATTTCCATCTGCTTATATTGTGTTTAATTTGGTACTTTTTCTAGCCTGTTAAGGTGAGGCTTTGACCATTAATATTAAATATTTCTCATCTTCTGTCATAAGCATTTAAAGCTTATAACTTATTTATTCTTCTGTTACAAGCATTTAAAGCTACATGTTTTTCTAAGCTCTACCTTAGCAACATCTCACAACTTCTGATATGTTTTCATTTTTATTCAGTTTAAAATGCTTTTGAATGTCCCTTGTGATTTGAGGATTTTGTGACTAATGACTTATTTAGTAGTGTATTATTTTCCAAATATTTTCAGATTTTACTAGGTATGTTATTGTTACTGACATCTAATTTGATTCTTCATGTTCAAAGAATATACCCTATATGGTTTCAATCATTTAAAAGTTATTGAGACTTGTTTTATGGCCCAACATGTGGACTTTCTTGGTGAAGATTTTATGTATGCTTGAAAATAATGTGTATTCTGCAGTTATTGAGTATATTTTCCTATACATGTCTATTATGTAAAATTGGTAGTGTTTTTCAAGTCTTAAATAGCTTCACTGGTTTTCTGTCTAGTTGTTTTATCAGTTAGTGAGAGGACTATTGGAATAACAAAATTCTAATTTATCTGTTGCATTTTTTCAGTTCTACCAATTTTTGTATCATGTATTTTCAAGCCCTATTAGGAACATATGCTAAAATTGCAGATTATTGTCTTCTTGAGGAATTAACCATTTTGTCATTATGAAGTATTTCTGTTCATCTCTGGTAATGTTTATTTTCCTCAAGTCTATTTGGTTTGATTTTTGTTTGAAATTAATATAGCCATCTCAACTTTCTTATGATTGATGTTTTGTGGTACATATTTTCCATGACCTTAACCTATATATCTTTTTACTTAAAATATACTTTTGTGGACAAAATATAATAGTATTTCTTTTCTTTTTATCCAGCCTGATAATCTCTACCATTTAATTTGTGTGTTTAGTCCATCTACATTTAATTTAATTTTGTTGTTTGGTTAAAGTTTACCATATTGTTATAAATAATATAATCTGTTCCTTTGTTTTTCTTCTTATTTAAGTTTACCATGTTGTTACAGATAACTGTATATATAAATATGTAATACATGTAATCATAAAAATAACTTTACATGTATAAAAGAATAAATCTTATATATAATAATCATATATATTCTCTTCTAGTATTTTCTTATTTACATTTACCATATTGTTATAAATAACTATATGTATAACTATATATAATATATATAACTACATATATAAATGACATATATAAGAACATTTTATATATTATGATCACACATATTTACATACATGTTTACATACATATGTTTTTATTCTTTTAATGCATTCTTTTGAATTGAGTGTTTTGACTTCCATCTTATCTCCACATCTGACCTATTTGCTTTTGTTAATTATTGGTACCTTTAACTTCTCATAGCCTACCTTCCTTATAGTGGAAGAAACTTACAACAGTATATCTGCCGTGCACCCCTTTCATACTACATGCTATTATTATGATACTTTTTACTTTCACATGTTATAAACCCCACAATACATAGTTTTTATTTTACTTAAAATAGTAAAGTGAAGAAAAATTTTTATATTTATCCACATGTTTTCCATTTCTGGTGCTATTTATTCTTTTGAATATACCCAAACTTCCAATTGGAATCATTTTTCTTCAGTCTGAAGAATTTCCTTTAATTTTTTCTATAGTTCAGCTCTGCTGGCAGTGAGTTCTCTCAGATTTTTTTGTATGAAAGCATTTTTATTTTGCCTCCTGTTAGAGTGATATTTTCACTAGATATAGAATTCTAGTTTACAGTTGTTTTCTTATAGTACTTCAAAGTGGCTGCTCTAGGATCATTTGGCTTGCATTGTTTTTGATGGGAAGTCAACTGATGATTCTTACTTTTCATCCTCTATACCTCTGTGGCTTTATTTTATTAGCTGCTCAAGATTTTGTTGTTATGATATGTTTTCAGCGACATTATAAAGTGCCTTTGTATTGTTTTCTTTTTATTTTTCATGAGGTTCATTAACCTTTGATTGATGGGTTTATAATTTTTATCAAATTAAGATATTTAGTCATTAATTCTTCAGATATTTTATTTGTTCTTTCACTGCTCCAAAACCATCCTGGACTTTCAATTGCACATTTATTCATCTGCTTGGTATCATCCTACTGATTACTGAAGTTATTTTTCAACTTTTTTTTCTCTATGTGCTTCATTTCTTATTGTTTCTATTGCTGTGTCTTCAGATTCACTGATTACTTCTTCTGTCATGTTTAATCTGTTGTTAAAACCATACAGTGACTTTTAAAAATTTTTAAGTATTGTATTGTTAAACTTTAGGAGTTCTATTTGGTTTTGCTTTCCATTGGGTTTGGATTTGGCTTTTAATTTTTATTTATTCCTTTATTGTGTTCATGTGTTTTTAAAAATCTTCTATTATATTTCAACAGTTAAAGTCTGTGTTTGTGAATGTTATCATTTCTGTGTATATGTTACCTATTGATTGTTTTACCACTTATGGGTCACATTTTCCTGTTTCTTTCTTTCTTTCTTTCTTTTTTGTTATACTTTAAGTTCTGGCATACATGTGCAGATTGGCATACATGGCATACAGTGCCATGCTGGTGGTTTGCTGCATCCATTGCCCTGACATCTACATTAGGTATTTCTATATATATAGTAATTGTTGAACAGGTGATGAGAATAATGACATTGTGGTGGTGGGCATTATGTTTATGAGTGTCTGGATGTTGCCTATTTTAAAGGAATATTGAGTTTCATTGTAGTCGTCAACTTATGTGTCACCTTGGCCCTTATAAAGCTTGTTTTTAAGCTTTGGGCATGACATATCTTTCACTCAAAAGCAAGCATTTTGTTGCTCAGTTATTGAAAATCCAATTGGCATTTGAATTTCTCTAGTTTTTAGATGTGAACTTCAGAAGCAAATCTGCCTCTTTGAGGTTTGGACCCAAGAGCCACTGATAAGACCTGACTTTCTATGCTAAGAGAAAAAACTCCCATTGACTTGCAAAAAGGCACTAAGAAATACCAGTATTTGATAAGAGTTACTCTATTTCATGATTTAATTGTAAATTAATCAACAGCATGAAAAATTCCACTGAAAATACACATAGATTTCAAAATTATAGAAACATGTGTTTGGTAAAGTGTGCTCGAAGATTGCCAAACCCCAGACTTGGGGACTGGGGAGTAAAATGTAGTTTGAGAGAATCAGCAATCCCAGCATATTAACAGACCTCCCTTTTACACAGAACCAAAATAAGCCTGAAATGGTGTGGTAGTCAGTATGTCAACAGGCTTGAGTGGAGAACAAAGCTCTTTGCTAGTCTACTGGCAAGCAGACCAGTTGGTTTTTATTTTTACCTCATATTCCCTTCATTATCCATTAACAGATTAAGTTTTTAGGAAAAGTCCAGCCAGACTATTTGACTAGTTTATACTAACAGGCCAAAAAACAGCGTTTGGAGTCAATCTCAAGTGTCCTCATCTGCAGAGTGAAGATGATCATACTTGAACCCTAGAGTTCTTAGGCGGCTTTCTATGAGGATGCATTCAGATCCTTTAGTACCTGGCTTGCCTTTGAGTAAGCACTCAGCATGTGTGAGTTCTCATTGTTAGTTACTGGATCCAGTCTTGACTTGAGAAGTGCTTGTGTGCACAAAGAGAACTAATATCATGCAACACACGGCTTTGGTAGTTCTTCCTCTGACCCAGTGAACATAAAATATATTTAATGATGGGCCAAGGTCAAAACAACATGTAAGAGAAGGAACTGTTCATAGATTTTCCCAAGACAAGACCTTTACTTAGACTAGAATCAGGGCATTCTTCACAGACTAGAATCATAGAGCTGAGAGTTCCCTGAGGGATTCTCTAATCAGGAGCATCTAACAGGATTGTCTCCCATAGCTCACATTACAGCTCACACCTCTACTCTGGACTGGCTGTTTACTGTGTTCACTTCTGTGAGACACAGACTTCATGGATAACAGAGCTACATAGTCACTTACTTTTATTTAATAGCTTATTACATTTTTCACAGGAGCAAGGAAATGGAAGGACCTAATTGAATCTTTGAGTTTAGATAGAGATAGGGATAGACATAATCGTCATTGCAACTGCGGAGCTCCATGAAGGCATCATTTCATCAGCTGTTTTCATGAGCAACAGGGAATCCATTCTTCTGGAAATTCTTCTCCAGAGCTGTCTTCTGAATTATACCCTTAAGCCATTTAGGTAGAGCAGCTAGCTTTCTAACATGGGATTCTTTAAGGTGATCTTTCAAGTGACCCTAGAAAATGGACTGTTATCATTGGACCACTTGTGAGTTGCTAAATGATGCTGTCTGTCTTGAAGGCAGACATTGGTAAATTTACACTGGAATAGACTAAAGTGGCATATGTTTTTGTAATGTCAATTAGCTCCCACATAATTGGTAAATAGAGAATGATGTTATTATAAGACAGAATCTCTTTAGGTCATATGGCATTTTTCCTGGGCTACTAGAGTTTTGCACCACTGAGGAAGCAACAGGTGAAAGCAGAGTACCCCAACGCAGTAGCGAGCAGCAGCCTGCAGAGAAGCGCATTTCAGCACGTGAGAGTTTTTCACTTAAATCTTTTCTTCTGGGCTCCAGCTGGTCACATGTTGCATCTTGGACGTGCTTCCTGTTTGTTTCATCCAGGTCCTGAGCCTTTTGCCCTTGCTCCATTAGTCAACTGCCTCAACTTTTCCCTTAACCTCCTGCCTTCAAGTTATTAACTCCTTTAAAAAATTATAATTTAAGTTTTCAATAAAAAACTTTACATGTCATTTTAATTGTGTTAATCGTTTATGAACGTTGCTATTGTTTTTGTTTGGTGTTCTGGTTACCAAGTTTCTAAGAGTTGGAGCTGCCTGTCCTAATCATATTTTTCCCTGGAAGTTTTGTTATTTTTAGTGTGCAGTTTTACAGAAGGTGAGGTTTCTCACTAATACGTATCACATCATAGCAGAAATGCCTGGAGTTGTACTTATTTCAGGCTAACAGTTGTTTTTGTGTCATAGACCAGGTCTGCGGCTGAAAAATATGGCACCAGCATTGTGCCTCTTGCATTGTATGTAGACTGCATATTTACCTTGATTCTGGCCCTTCGATATTTTTTGCTATGACAAAAACTGTTCACATACTCTTTCCATTGCAGACATGGAGGATGACTGAAGATTTTGTTCACTTTACAATGAACAAAGTGTATGTGTTGGGGAAAGTTCTTTCTGTTTGTCATTCTTGGGGGCCCAGTATTTCTAGTTAAGTTGCTACACAGATCTCTTTGTGGTTCAGCAGTTGGTCAGATCTCTGCAAATTCTCTCTTGAAGACATCTGTTGAGTGAAGTCGTGGCTTCATTGCAAACACTTGAGTTTTCACTAATTTTCTTCTGAGGGATTTTCATGCTGACTTTTGTAGGGAGTATGGAAACCCTTTCATCTTTTTGGAGAGTTTCAAGTTCTTTGGCTCCCATCTCCCCCAGTGAGGTTTTCCTTGAAGGACCATTCTGGTCATTATTGACTCTTTGGTTCTCTGTGGCTCTCTGCTTCAGACAGCAAAGCCCGTGTCTGTCCTGGGTGGCTGGAAAGCCAGGTGATGGGAGGCTGAAGGGAAGTATCTGTACCTTCCTCTACTGCGCCCCCATTGGTACTTCCCTTCCTGTGTCCCTTTCCTCCCCTAACCTTCTCCGCATAGTGTTTCCTTATATGGACCTGCGTTGGCTCTGAGCTCACTGTCTCAGAGGAATTTCATGACATGCATAAATTATGAAACAGTTTTGCAAATTAGGTTTTAATTAAAACCAGCAGCTTAGAGTATCCAACTGGAAGCAGTCACAATGTTGAAAAGTGACACTGGTAGGGTGGGAGTTCAGGAGAAGGTCTGAGTGGCTTTGCATCCTGTTTGGATATTTCCAAAATGAATGCTGCAGAAAGGAGCTTCCTTCCATCTCAGACCCTCCTTAATCCACACCGCTGCCTTCCATGAATCCCTTTATGGTGTTAGACCCTTGACTGCCATGGGGACCAATATAATTTTCAAGAAGGAAATACAAATGCGTCTTCATTGTAGTTTTATCCGGACTTTGCCACATTTCCATTTGGTTCTACCAGTCCGCATTCTCACAGAGAACTGGCAGAACTTCCAGCTCCCCCGCATTGCCAGAACTCCCATTCAGATCACTTTTCAGCTGGATGATCACCCAAAATAAGGCTGAATAATGACAATTTTAATTGGAACCTTATTTTTCAGATACAATACAGAGTGCAAGCCTGATGAGAAATGACTTCTTATTGTGAGAATTTTCAGAACATTGTAATGAGCAAAATGTCTGGGGCCTTCCCTCCGCTGATACTCCTCAGCTATATGTAACGTGAGACTTCTTCTGGTCTGCCCATTAATAATCTACATTTTTCAGCCTCTCAAAAAATGTCTGCCATCAAGTGAATAATTTATGCAGGCTTGCCTTTCATCTAGGCAGGGCTGTACTGCTAGAACAAAAACCCCAGATCTTTTCATTCAAAATTAAGTTTGAAAACCTGACCTTCAGCGATCAGTCCATATTGCTGCTAACTAATCTGGTGTGCTGGACAGTGTGCTGTTCTCCGTAGACCTGCAGCGAAGCTAGCCACTTGGCCATTCAGGAATTTTGAAGCTTAATATTGTTTATGTCTTTAATTCATTTGGACCCTGGGAAAGCCTTATCCAGATAATCTGTATTTTTAAATCACTGGAATATCTTTTTTTTTTTTTTTTTGACAGAGTCTCATTCTGTCACCCAGGCTGGAGTGCAGTGGTGCGCTCAGCTCACTGCAATATCTGCCTCCCAGGCTGAAGAGATTCCTGTGCCGCAGCCTCCTGAGTAGCTGGGACTACAGGCACCCACTGCCATGCAGAGCTGATTTTTGTATTTTTTTAGTAGTGATGGGGTTTCACCAGGTTGACCAGGGTAGTCTCAAACTCCTGATTTCAAATGATCTGCCCTTGTCGGCCTCCCAATGGGCTGGGATTACAGGCGTGAGCTGCTGTGCCTGGCCTGGAATATCTTTAAAGATGATAATACATAGTGTTGGCTTGGGGGTGGTACAGTGAACATCAGAGAGAATCTTGGTCAGAGTGTAACTTCGGACAGCTTTTCTTGAGAGTATTTGAACTGAAATATGCAATACCCTTTGACCAATAATTCACCTTCTTGAAAAGTTGAGAGGGTGTTTAACAATTTGACTTCAAGGATGTCCATTACAGTGTCATTCATGTGAGTGACAGCCTAGATCTCTAATAATAAGGAATTCAATAAGTAACTTACTACATATTCAAATAATTTAAATACCATAAAGTCATTTAACATGATGTTGTGATCAATAATGGATATTAGTGTCATAGAGAACTTTAAATGTCTTTTTTTGGCCTTTTGTATCTAATTTTCTGCAAAAAAAACAGCATTATTTGTGTGATTTTTTTAAAAGAAACACATAGGGAAGTGTATGCATTGCCAAGAAGGGCCTGTTTGTCTTTTTCTTGCTTTTAAACATACTGTTGAAAAAAAGAAATTAAGTCCCATTCATACCTCAAAGTAGAGAGTGAGAAGTCATTATTAAATTATATATGGCCTGTTAAGATAATACCCAAATTCATAAAAGCAAGAAAATTTGGAATATGTAGATACCATTTTCCCCATAAATCTTTCCAACAAAGTTTGGAGGACTTACTGACAGGGGGCAAAAATAGAACGAAACATGAATGGTTTTAAAGTAGTAAGGTCAGCTATATTTGTTTGCTTTTATTGACCCTGTTTTTATCTTATCTTCCCCTCTTCAGGGTTATCTTTACCTGTATTTCTACTCTTTCCTTCTCCTCCTCCTTCATCATCACCATAATGACAAGGCATTAGCTGAAACGATGTACCTGGGGGAGGTCACTCCATTAGGGATTATGGAGTAACCCACAGGTGCCCACATTTAAGGAGCAAGAGAAGGAATATGGAGTAAAGGAAGTAGCAGACTGGCACTCATGGGAAAGCCGGGGTAAGGAGTGCAGAAGATTCCAAGGAGAATAATATTCAGAGACATACCTTTTGTCTCCCTGACCTATCCAGTATTATTATAAAGACGAGAATAGCTTCTAGACTTTGGAGAAACATGATTCCCCATGTGTTTGTAAGGAAATGTTATGCATAGCGTTGGAAATCTTTTGAGGAAATTACTCCTCAGTATCTTTGAAGCTGAGCAGTTATGGAAATATTTTGTTGAATCCCTTTATTTGTACAAG
The DNA here is from genome assembly GCF_001604975.1 of Cebus imitator. Taxonomy (NCBI): domain Eukaryota; kingdom Metazoa; phylum Chordata; class Mammalia; order Primates; family Cebidae; genus Cebus; species Cebus imitator. The sequence goes on from NW_016107323.1 coordinate 11,906,440, forward strand.
TAAAATCTAGTTGTGATCTGCCATGGTATGTACCTAGAGATGGCCAGCTGCAAGTTTCTACGAAAATAACAAGAAAAACTCAGTTCACTCAGGATGTTCCAATAGCTTGTACTGAGCTGGAAGGCACTAGAAGCTAGGTCCCATGGATGGATGTGGGGTCAGATGACAGCATAGGGGCTGAGCTCTGCTGTCTCACTGCCATGCCCTCCCTGGTGTTGGCTTCACTCTCAGGCCTATTTGATGGTCTATCCACAGTACTAGTTCTAGGTCTTTCTTCCCAGATTCTAGTGCCAGTCTTTCCTCCCAGATTCCTTTCTCTAGGGAGAAAGCTAGCACAGGGAAAATGGAAGACGAGTATAATGGAAAAGTCTTGCTTAGCCTAGATTAGGTCACAAGTCTACCCTGAGCCAATTGCTGTGGCCAAGGGAAAGTGAGGAATTGATGGCTTAGGCCTGTGCAATGTCCACATCATGGGGCTTGGCCTCTTACCCAGAGCATGGGACATTCTTAAGGAAAGGGGTTAGATGATCAACGTAAAGAGACAAGTGTTCTAGATTTCTCATCTGTCAAATTGTAGTAATAACACTGTTGTTCGAGGTAGGATTCACACTCTGCCTAATGTACCTTGCTCAGACCCTGTCATTTCTTCACTAACCCACTGTGATGTAGCAGTGACTCAGTGAGAGGGGTTCTGATATCAGGTCTGCAGGGTCATCTGTGGACCATGAGGCTGGTGATTACTGTAACCTCTCATATGCTATCAGATTGGAGCCAGCCCTAAATACTGTGAAGGCTACAAAGTCAAGGGATAAAAACAGCCACGGTTATGGGCTGTTTGTTTTTCTAAAGACTATGCATTAGCTCATTTAATCCTCTGATTAATCTCATGAAATAATGTTATTACTACTGTTTTACAGATGAGAAATCTAGAGCTTAGAGGTGCTATATTGTTATCCAGGTTCTTATGGCTAGTAAGTGGTAGAGGTAGTATTTGAAAGCAGGTCTACCAAGCTCCAACGCCCTCCTTCTTTCATTGCTTCTTTCTCTCTTCCTTTCTCTTTCTTTCTTTCTTTCTTTCTTTCTATTTCTTTCTTCCTTCCTTCCTTCCTTCCTTCCTTCTTCTTCCTTTTCTTTTGTTCTCTTTTCTCTCTTTCTTTCTCTCCTTTCTTTCCTTCCTTCCTTCTCTTCCTCCCCTTCCTTCCTTCCTTCCTTCTTTCCTTCCTTCCTTCCTTCCTTCCTTCCTTCCTTCCTTCCTTCCTTTTCCCCCTCCCTCCCTACTTTCTTCCCTCCCTCCCTTCTTTCCTTCTTTCTTCCTCTCTTTCTCCCTCCCTTTCATCTTTCCTCTCTCCCCCCTTCCTTTTTTCTTTTTAATCTCCCTCCCTCCTTGATATTTTTTCTTTCTTTCCCATTTCCTTTTTTATCTCCTTCCTTCTCTTCAACAAATATGCACTTAATTCTTACCAAGGGCCAGGAACAGGTCTAGTCCTTAGGAATACAACAATGAATAAGATAGATACATTCTCTTAGTGAATATTATATGGAGAGGTCATCACAACACCTAAACAAGTAAACAGGAAGATTACAGAGTGCGACAAATGCTAAGACAGGAATAAACAAGATGATATGATAGAAAGACACTTTAGGTAGAGAGAATAACACCTGCCAGAAGAGGTGCCCTCAGAGCTGAGATCTGACAGGATGGGTAGGGAATCGGTGAGGCAGGGAGGTGGGGTAGTCAGAGAATTGACACAGATTTGTAGGGACAGAGCATTAACCAATCAGAGGAAAGAGCCCACAAAGGCTGTAAAGTAAGTGGGACTTGAAGGACAGGCTGGCTAAGTACCAGGCTTATACTTTCAGACCATTCTGGGTGCCGTGTAAAGGAAGGATTGGAGGGCAGGAGTGAACCTTGAAAGACCAGAGGAGCAGCAGTGGTGGCTTGGCGTGGGGTGGCAGAAGTGGATGGATGTGAGACAGAACCCGCAGTGCCAAATCTGAGCTCATCAGAGACCCCTTGGCATCGGTTTTAGAGTTTGAGCCAGCTAACAGAACTGTCTTTGCTCTATAGCAGAGTCGGGCTCTTTATCTACGTTGCTTAGTGAAGACGAATGGAAGATTATACATGCAGCATCCACAAGGAAAAAAATGAACACATGGAACCTTAGCAGCAAGCAGGGATTGATCATTCATTCATGAGGCCCGAGGCAAAGGGCCAGTTTTACAAATGGAATAAACATATGTAGGCCAGGCATTTTTTGTTTTACACAGTTGGCAGGAAAATACTTTGTTTCCTATTTGGTCTTTACATATTTCATAGTGAAATGTGTTGTTTTGATCAATAGATCTTTAACTGGAGTTTAATGTTTGAAAAGTAGTCCACTCAAGTTTGGAACTTCATTGAGCTAGAGCAGTGGATGGCCTCTCAGTCACTCCCATGGCTCTGTGTGAAATTGAGGTAGAAATGAAGTGAATTAGGAGAGTGAAAACAAAAACACGTTCCTCTGCTTGGTGCAGGAACTGTCCCTTCTTGAAATGCCTTTATCGGGGCCTCAGAGCTCTTCCTCAGATCTCCTTGTGCCTCACCTGTTGTTCCTCACAGGCTTCCTGCGCTGGCCCGACCTCATCACCTGGGCTCTCCCTGGTGGGATGTCCGTGATTGAGGTCCGGGCTCCAGCTCTCCTCTGCCCTGACTCAGCACTTCGGTAACCTCATCTGCATGCAGACAGTAACCAAGCTCAGGCGTCCTCCCTGGACGTGAGCTTCATATTTCCAGCTGTCTACCGTCCATCTCTGCCTGCAAGCCTATGGGGCATCTTGAACTTTTCTTAATTTTAGACAAAACTGAACTCTTGGTGCTTTTCCTCAACTATGCTTCTCCCATACTCATCTTGTCAGTATGCCTCTCCCGTAGTCACCTTCTCAGTAAACAGCAGCTCCATCTTTGCATTTATCAAGGCCAAAGCCTTGGCTGCATATTTGATGTCTCTCCTCTCCTGTTATCATCCAGGCTACCATCTCGATTCTCAGCTCTGCCTCGGGTCAGACTGTTGCCTGCTGCCTCTAACACCAGCATGCTAATCCTCTTCTCCCTAAGTTCTTTTTTTGTTTTGTTTTTTGAGATGGCATCTCACTGTGCCACCCAGGCTGGAGTACAGTGGCGTGATCTTGGCTCACTGCAACCTCTGCCTCCTGGATCCAAGTGATTCTTTTGCTTCAGCCTCCCAAGTAGCTGGGATTACAGGCACACGCCACCATGCCCAGCTAATTTTTTATTGTGTATTTTTAGTAGAGACAGGGTTTCACCATGTTGGCCAGGCTGGTCTTGAACTCCTGACCTCAGGTGATCTGCCCACATCAGCCTCCCAAAGTGCTGGGACCACAGGCGTGAGCCACTGTACCTGGCCTCCATCAGTTCTTATCTAGGCCATTCAACAACCTCCTCCCCAGCCTCCCTTCTCAAGTTGTCTTTGTTGCTCCCTGGCTTTGTGACCTTATAGTTTCACCATCTGTAGAACTGGGTTAATAATGGAACTTACCTAATGAGATTACTGATGAGTTTTCAGTAAGTAATATAGATAAAGCACTTCGAATGGTGGATAGCATGTCACAGCTATCATAGTCGCCTGTCATTACTGCTATCCTCACATGCACATCCTAGTACATGGCTATTAGTCTTAGGATCACCTCATGGGCCAGACTGACTGCTAGAGCTCTAGCCATCACGTTCACCTTCCTGGCAGCAGGATGGAGAAAGTCTTTTTTCTTTTTTTGAGATAGAGTTTCACTCTTATTGCCTAGGCTGGAGTACAATGGCATGATCTTGTCTCACCACAACCTCTGCCTCCCGGGTTCAAGTGATTCTCCTGCCTCGGCCTCCTAAGTAGCTGGGATTACAGGCATGCACCATCATGCCCAGCTAATTTTGTATTTTTAGTAGAGATGAGGTTTCTCTATGTTGATCAGGCTGGTCTTGAACTCCTGACCTCAGGGATCCACCCACCTCGGCCTCCCAAAGTTCTGGGATTACAGGCATGAGCCACTGAGCACAGCTGAGGGAGTGCTTTGAAAGACACCATTTGGAAAAGCCACATCCATGCATATGTCATTGGCCATGACTGAACCCACTTAACCGCCTTTATCCTTAACAGAGTCATTTAGCTGAGCTTGGCTAAAATTGGGGTTTCTGATACCAAAAAAGACAAGCAGTGTGACAGTAACTGCTACCCACAGCAGGTGTGTGGTACTATGAAGGCCTGTGAAAGGAGCATAGAGAGGGTAAACGAGTCTTCTTTGAGACAGAGACAACTGACCAGAGAAACAGGTGTTTGCCAGGCAAGTGTGGCGGGGTCTGAGGATGAGCTCCGGGATGACAGAACAGAACGAATGTCTGTGACTGGGCACGGACAATCTTCATGCTGCACCATCTGTCGTACACCACAAGTTGAAAACCATGATGGCTGGGTTCTCTGTCCTCCATCTAGACTCTTCCATAAGGAGTGATGCCAGGATGTCTCATCCCTGCTTTCTCTTATGGGTGACGCCCAGATGGAAGGGCCCACGAGGTCCACAGGCCCTCCAGGGGTGTGGGTTTGTGCTGCTACTGTGTGCTTGTGTGAGAAGCAGCACTGGTTGGGACAGACATGGGGCCACCCAGAGCCTTGTCCTTGACTTTCAACAGGAACATTTCCTGACTAGATGACCTTGGGGAGCTACTTAACCATTCTAAGTATTGTCTGTTTCCTCACCTATAAATTGAGAAGATACTAATATCTCATCCAGAGATTCACTATAAAAAGCAAAAGAGCTAAAACTGATAAAGCATTTAGCCACCTGGCTATGGGAAAAGTCCAGTCAACAGCGACTATTTCTGTTATTGCTGTCACCTTCATCTTCATCATTTGCTCTCCTTCATTCCCTTCTGAATGATACATTCTCCATCTTTTCATGTTTGAATGTGACGTGTCACCTGAAGCGTACCCTGCACCCAGCTTCTCCTTAGGAGTGTGTCAACCCACAGCACACCATCACTTGTTTCTTTACCCTCCTTTTGGAAAAACGACTTGAGGATGGATTCAGTTATACATTGAAGCTTACAATCTGCGATGTGGGCCAGGAAGAAACCCAGTGCTGCCTGTCCAGACCCCTCGTGGAGTAAATGAGGAAATAGACCCAGGAAAGCAGAGGCCGCTTGGCAATGCCTAACAAGGTGGCTTTGAAGAAGAAAACATCTCCCCAGTGTGTTGAGGAAAAGATGTCTCCTTGTCTGGGGCCTGATCATGATGGGAAGTGCCCAGGCTGGTTTTTTGCATATCTAGGGGTCACTGAGACAATTAGTCATAGACAGACATCTATACCAAGCTGTGACAATGTGAGTTTCAGATCTGTTCCTCTAGCAGATATATTTTTCTCTTGAAGGCCATTAGCTTGGGTGATTAACATGGTGGTGGGGGGGTGTTGATTCAAGGATTTGAGGCAGTTACCCTGATTATCTTCCCCTGGCATCAACTCTGGGTATATCCTAGTAATAAGGTATCTTATTTAACAAGGGAAGTACCAGTCACAGGTTAGAGGACTTCACACATACATATGGGGAAGATGCCTTCTCTGCCCTCTTGGAGCAGGACAGAAAGGCATTAAATGAAAGAATTACGTAGTCACTCAAGTTGTGCTTAGAACTACAGAGGAGCAGCCCAGGGAAATATTTTGCCATTTCTTGTTTATAACAAATGCTGCTAATTGGTTACAATATTCTTTTGTTTGTTTGTTTGTTTGTTTGTTTTTGTTTTTTTGAGACATCATCTCACTCTGTCACCCAGGCTGGAGTGCAGCAGCACTGACAGGACTCACTGCAGCCTCAACCTCCTGGGCGCAGGTGATCCTCCCACCTCAGCCTCCCAAGTAGCTGGGAATACAGGCATGTGCCACCATCCCTAGCTAATGTTTTTGTATTTTTTATAGAGATGGAATTTCACTATGTTGCCCAGGCTGGTCTCAAGCTCCTAGACTCAAGCAATCTGCCCACCTTGGCTTCCCAGGGTACTGGGATTACAGGTGTGAGCCACCACACCTGGCCGGTTATATAATTCTTTCCAGTGAAACTCAGGTGTGACTTCAGAATCCTTTTTAATATGGCCCTTCATTCAGCCATTGCTAATGAGTCAGAGCTGGTTCTTGAGGCAAAACCTAGTGGCTATCCAAGATCTGGCCATTCCCCAGGCCTCTCTCCATCATTCCACTTTACAGAGAAGCACACTGGCTGGGGGAAGTCATGTGCCTCAAGACTTGAGCCAGAGGCCAAAGTGGACCAGGTAACTGGCTGGTCTGGCCCCTAGGGCTGGGCCCTGCACACAATTCATGAATGCTGGGTGATGATGTATTGGGGAACCAGCTCCCAGCAGCAGCAGCATCTGTGGCCACAGAGGATCTGATCTAAATGTGTACTGTTCTACCCTGAGACTACTTCAGAGAGGTCCAGCCTGGTTAGGGCATCACAAGCTGTAATTTACACTATTTAAAAGCTCCAATAGGAAAGTTGCCCTTTGTTCTCCCAGGTTATTTCTTGAGGGAAATATATGTTTTGCGGAGAGGTTGAGGGCAGTCTTAAACGGAGGACATCACCACAAAGGCCTGGTCTGTCATTTTCCTTCCCAGGATTTCTTCCCATGTGCCTAAATGGATGAGTCAAAAAGAGTTGTTTCCTGCTCAAAAAAGATAAAACAGAGAGAGAGAAAGAGACAGGCAGACCGACAGACAGACAGACAGACAGACAGACAGACAGAAAGACAGAAGGACAGAAAGGGCAGCTTTCCTGTCAAAGAGACCTGCAAAGTCCAGTGCAGGGCTTCACTTTGGTATTTATTTTGCAGTCCATCAAACGTTTGTCATACGCATGGCCCCGTGTGTTCACAGGACATAGCTGTGATTCAGCATAAACGCTTTCCTAAGAAAATATACATTTTTCATTCCACAGTGTTCATGTATCCAAGGTTTCTTTCCTCTTGTGTGAAAAGTTATTTAATATTTGAGAAACTTTTTTTAAAGTGATTCCTCATTTTAGGCTCAGTTTCTCACCTTGTGGTCCATTTTTTTCCTGAACTCTTGAAAAGCACTGGAGGAGCTCATGAGCTTCCTTTATGAATAGTTCAGCCATAACTAGGAGGGAGGAATCAGGAAAACATGCTTGTATTTCTGTCTTCTTAAATTGGGAGACGTGTTTAAGATAAAAGTGTTGGAAATTGAGTGTTGGAGAAGTTGGAATCTGCTTTTCATAGACATTCTCAATACCATTTTGGAGACATCTCTGAGATCCAAAACATCTTATTTGTTCTACTCTTTGTGGGCTCCATCCACAGGGGCAGGGGCTTAGGACAGAATTAAGAGAGCCTGGTCTTTGTGCATCAGAAGAGAAAGAATTTACCAGAGTAAAAAGAATGGAAAAGTCCAATGATTCAAGTAGAGACCTTAAGATGTCCGATTTAATCTGCCAGCACTTCTGATGTCCTGAACCCTAGAGAGACAGAGAGCAAGTCTGCTGTCACAATTCCCAAGTGTTTGCAGTCTTTATTTATGTGTGAATTGAGTTGAATTTGCAAGTTCTAAAGCCAGGCAGCACACTACTATGAGTCTTTATCTATGAGACATTGTATAATTACTTGACCTTTAAGTTTCATTTTAGTTTTCATCTGAAAAATAGGGATACCTAGCATTGGGTTGCTGTGATTTAATGGGATACTGCAAGGACTTAACGCACTGCCAGGTGACAAGCTCACACTCGATAAATGTTAGTCCCTATTATGGGAAGTAAATCTTGGTAATGATGTAATTCTTAGATTGGGTATTTAATACATGGATAATGTTAATTCCATTCCAGATTAGAAAAATGCTTTTCAAAAACACTGCACGCTGTAATGGCAGTCATAATACTGTGGCATTAAACCACAGCCCAATACTCTCAACACAGAAATATAGACAAATATGTCTCATAAATGTTCATCTTTTTCCACATACTCGTGAATTTCAGTTCCTCGCCTGTGCCACTGGGAAAGCTGTTATGGTCTTACTTTATGGATTGACTGACTGCCTTTTCCTTGTTCTTAGAACATCAGCTTTACTTTAAATGCACAAATCCTTGTGCATACTTCCTTAACCACCAGTAAAGGGAACAGTTAATGTGCTACAAAGCAAGAAAAATTGACTTTAAAAACTGAGCATTTTTCTAATGGTCTTACCTTTATATACAGCAGGGTTTCTCAAGGTTGGCACTGTGGATATGTTGGCTGGGAAATTTCTTTTTGTGGGGGCCCTGTCCTGTGCATTGTAGGATGTTCTACAGTATCCCTTGGCCCCTACCCTCTAGAGGCCAACAGCTCTCACTCCCTTCCCTTTCTCCCGCCGGTTGTGACAACCCCAAATGTCTTCAGATGGGCCTCCTCCAGTTGAAAACTGCTGGTCAAAGGAAGAAGGAACTGGGTCATAGAATTGTGCCCTTCAGATCACTGGACAGAAGAGCCTCAGTTTCAGCTTTATGGGAGATTACCTACTGCTTTGGATGTGGTGATTCCCAAAACACATGCTGGAAAGCTCGTAGATTATCTGTTGATACCACAGATTCAGAAAGCAGGTCAAATAATCAGCCCCGTAACTTTGTTTTGAAAAATAACTTGCTTTACCTCTATTTCACTCTTCTCGCCATTTTCGTTTCTCAACTGGCAAATGGAAACAAAATGAAGTTTTCCCATTAATCTTCTTATATAATGACTTTTTTCTTTTGTTGTGTTTTGTTTTGTTCTCCCCCTTCAGCTCCCTCAGGCACAAAAGGTAAATTCTTTTCTTTGCATTCCAGTCACCCCCAGAACTCACGAGTCGTGCATGCCTCCATGGTGTTGTACATTTGGCACTGTTCATGACCAGTGAAATGGTTTTTTTCACACAGCTTCAGAAACCTGAAGTTGGGCAGGAACAGAGAGGCCAGCCCACTCAGTTGTCCACTGCTCCTTTACTGAGTTAGTCCCTCCAAAGGACCCTGTGGTGGCCAATGATTGGGGGGTGAATCCATGCCTAACTGTTTCTCTAAGAATTATCAAATAAATAGGTCAAGAATAAGTCTGGCACATTCCTTCCAGCATAGCATTCCAGGCCTTCTCTGAAATAATTTTTAGGGAGACAAATAATGTGAATAATTCGTAAGGTATGGTGACCAAGTTTAAATTTGGGGCTCCTAGCCAAATCTCCAAAAACTCTTCTTGGATTTTATTAATTGTAAAAATCGGCAGCTCCTTTGTTGGCCTCATCATCCCAGAGACCACTAGAGCAGATTTCTTGCCAATGGCCAGACCCTTTCACTGGTCCTCATTGTCTGAGATGATCTAGTTCCACCATCTAGAATGTTCTCTGTCCAGAAAGACTCCATGTGGCTGCAGTGATGGCTTTGCTGTGTCACCCTCATAACATGTCATTGTATCCTTAAGGACATTTATGTCAGAAAATATGTCACTCAGTGCCTGCCGCATTGTTCTTGTGTATTTCACAAACATAAGCAAGACTTCTGGAAGACACAGAAATTTCTGGGGGCCAAATGTTTTGTTTCAAAAGTTAAGGTGGGGCGCCACCCTGAAATTTAAACAGCATCCCCTTTGGTTCCTTCTCACTGAGAGAGAGCACAACTGCTCTACTAAAGACAGTCTGTTCAGACCATATGGACAACCAGAGGCCTAGAAATCATTACACAATTACTCAAATGTATTTGAGATATTTAAACAAGGCAGGACATGCTAGTGTGTGACTTGGCTTGCGGTAATGTTTGATTAAACTTCAGTGCCGTCACAAAAGGACTGAACACTTCATTAAAGGTTAAAAGTATTCAAGACTCACAACAGCTTCCAGGATAAATAAATGGTCAGAATTCCAGATTGTTTGGAAGGCTCAGTGTCTTTGATAGGACAGGCTTTCTTAATTGCCTGCATTTGAATTTTTTTGATAGACTTCACAAATTCTGTGCCTAAAAATGGGCTAGCCTCAATTTATTGGCATTTATTCACCAAATTTCCACTGATCCATATACGAAGTATTCCTGTTACAGAAGATGCTTCATGAATTGGAGGTGCCATAAGCTATAGAATTTTATTTTATTTTATTTTTTGAGACAGAGCCTTGCTGTGTCGCCCAGGCTGGAGTGCAAGGGTGTGATCTCAGCTCACTGCAGCCTCAACCTCCTGGGTTCAAACGATTCTCCTGCCGTAGCCTCCTGAGTAGCTGGGACTACAGACGTGCACCACTGTACCCGGCTTATTTTTGTATTTTTAATGGAGACAGGGTTTCACCAGGTTGGCCAGGCCGATCTTGAACTCCTGACCTCAGTTGAATCTACCCACCTTGGCCTCCCAAAGTATTGGGATTACAGGCGTGAGCCACTGCACCCAGCCAGCCATAGAATTTTTAAACAAAGTTCAAAACAGAGCAACACAGAATATAGTAAGAACAAATGTTGCTGGGTATATAATTGTTCAGTAGCACTTCATTGCACTCACTTCTTATATCATCATGCATTGACTCACATCACATGCCCCGTGAAGTGGAGCATATTATTGTGGTCATATGAAGTCCAAAGTCAAGAAAGGTGCCTCAGCTGTCTTCCTAATTTTTTTTCCTGTCTCTGAGTTATGTCAGACATACCAAGGGACTTGTTCTATAGCCCTATGTGAAAAGGAATAGCCTTGCCTTCTGCTCCTCATGGCTAGAAATTGTCTTTTTTTCTATTAAAATGGAGAAAGGCACTTACCTTACAAAATATTAAGAGATCTATGCGACATAGTTTCAGAACGCTTTGTGGGTAGTTTCTGGGAAATTCAGCTCTTTGAAGAAGGAGTTTGAACATAAGCCTCGGGTGTCCAGGCTGGAGGGTGAGAAGAGTCGAGGGAGAGGTGCGCTACAGATTGCAGGCATCCTCCCAAAGGCTGCAAGTCTCCACCTGGTGATGTGTCAGCATCCCTGCCCCCAACTCTTTCCCACCCATTCCCCAGTATTACCTCAGTGACACTTGCAGAGGCCTTTGCTAGAAGGCTGAGATTCTTCAAAGTGTCAGCTTTCTTTAGATTTACTGTCTTGCTGCTTGACCAGCAAAGGAATGAGGTGGTTCCATTTTAGCCTTCACCCATTTGATACCATGCATAAGTTACTTAACCTCTCTAAGCCTAAGTGTTTTTATTTATTTAAGGAGAATGATAAGCTAACTTTCCACTTTTGTTTTGAGAGTTATTTCTCTTACCTGTTCCTCACACAGAGCCTGGCGTATGCTAAACCCTCAAAATGTAGAGTTCTCATTACCACTTGGCTTGACTTAACCCCTGGTGCTTCAGTGCACATCAAGAGAGCAGTCATGTGTGAGGGGTGGTCTGCTTCCTCTGCACAGTGTTTTGTGATTCTGACTCAAGCCTAATGAATAATTGGGAGAGGAGAAAAGAGCCCAGCAGGTATGTGGCACTCCCCCCATTTCATTAGAAACTAGGTGTTGAACTGACTGCACCTTCTATATGTAGTCAGAAGGAAATGGAGATTGCTCTTGAAACCCCAACAAAGCAAAGACTTGTAGAAATAATTGTTTTGAGAGGTTTCTTCCTAATGCCTTTGACATTACCCATAGATTTCACTAATCTGTGGCTGTGATTCTAATGAGCTCTTTCCAAACCCCTGAGTTTGTTATTCCAGGGGTGAAAGAGAGGCACCCCCAGCCGCTTTAGCTTTGGCCTGCTTTTCACATGAGGTCATGAGCGCATACATTGGGCCATATGGTGTCTGCATTTGTGCTGTGTTTTTGTTGGAATCTGCCTTTGTATCATCTGCAACTATTTTCTCTATAAATATTTTAAATAGTTATGTCTCTGTAAACATATTTATTTTAATATCTTGGATGATCTGCAACTAAAAATGTCCCATTTGGGTGTCCCTCTTATGTGTAGCGGCCATTAATGATTGTTGTCTGTAAGTTATGGTTTTCGTGCTTCTAATATTTTAAGGGTCTTCCAAAACTTCTCTTCTAGTTCTTTATGACAATTTCTTAGAACAACAGTTTGAAAAAAAATTATGTATTTTTTCTATGATTCTTAAGCATCTCCAAGATAATTCCTAGACTCTATAAATTTCAATCCTTGATATGAAATTGGAATGGCACTAACTGGTGATGAACCTAATAAATATGAAATATTTTTACCAAATATGGAGGCAGTGTCCTGAAGCTTCGGCTAAAAAATATGTAGCAATACAGACGCAACACTTTGAAGGCATTACAAATTCATTCTTCTGGGTGGAAATTGGACCAGTTTCTCCAAGGGATTGATTGTCCCTGAATTCAACAATGAAGGGAGGTCCATGTATAAGAAAGCTCTGCCTTTTTAAAATTCTTCTTTACTTCTACAAAAATGTCTGAGAGATCCAATTTTATGATAATAACATAGCAGAATTATTCAAAGCCATTTACAAATATATGTTCAAAATATTGAACAAAATAGTCCATTTTTTTCTAGCTTCATTTTTTCTTCATGTAAGTTCTGTCTATAGGAGCTAAACATCAGTTATTCACTGCAAGATGAATTTAATCAGTATAGGTTTAATCAACGGAGAGTGGGCCTTAAATGTTTAAAGTCAAAAATACTCCTCTGGGAATTCCAAACATGGCTGCTTACGTGGATTAATGTGTCCAGACACTGGTACCATTTCCCTTCATTTTCTGCTGCATCCATACAACTTTGGAATTTGCCAAAGACAATTTCTTAAAGGTTTCCTAGGTGCTCTGTCTTTCCTGACACCATATTAGTTAGTATCAGCCTGAGAATTCTGAGTAGGCATAAGCATTTTTCACAAAACCATAGTTAAAGCAAACCACATCTCTAATCCTGTTTGGAGCAGCAATTGATGCATTCAGGGCCACACAGTATGGCAAAATGATCCCTGTTTAATAGCCCGACCGCATGTTTTGTTTCCTGTTAGGAATAGCTTAACTTGCCTCCTTGAACAAACACAGCAGGGTTCAAGATCTGTTGTTCTATGCCTGCTGTGATATTCTGTGCTGCTTAACTTATATGAGGACTCAGGAGTGCATAAATTAGCTTCTTAAATGGAGGGTCGACTTTTGGTCTTTCTTTCAGTATGGAACTGTTTTATTAATTTCTCCCCCTGAGTGCAAATGGCATCCTGAATCTGTTTGCATTCTTTTTTGTTTCCTTGTTTATGTTATATTTTTGAGGAATAAATGGAAGTATTCATTTATCTAGAGTCCTTTCTTTCTTTCTTTCTTTCTTTCTTTCTTTTCTTTTCTTTTCTTTTCTTTCCTTTCTTTTTCTTTCTTTCTCTTCTTCCTCTCTCTCTCTCTCTCTCTCTCTCTCTCTCTCTCTCTCTCTGTCTTTCTCTCTGTCTTTCTCTCTCTCTCATTCCTTAGGTACAAATTTGTACAAGTAGAATTTGGCCTAGCTCTTATCTCAGGGTAATCAGATTTCGGCAATTGTGAGGCATCATTTATCATTCTTTGCCTCGTTTAACTTCTGTATTTTGAACAGTTGAATTAACTGTCATTGAAAATAGAAAATTGAAAGTTTGCAAAGCTTCTGTTTTTGTAGAACTGCAGGTCTAGTGATTTTAGTGTTTCATTACAGTTATATAACCAGCTAAATTGATGCAAATGAAGTGAAAAACTGAGAAATGATAACTATTTACATTTGGTTCTGGTTTATGACTCATTTGCTTTTACCTGTACTTTGCTTTGCATGTAAACCATTATGTCATGTTTTGAAAACACTGTTTTTCTCCTTATCATTTACTATTTTATAGTAACACATAAGGTACTTTTTATATGCATTCCCAAGCTGGGACTGTTAAGATTGATATACTCACAGTCTGAAAAATGATAGCAGCACCATGGGCTACAGCTTAAATTACTGGATCTATTTTGTGCATAAGTCCGTGGAGCTAGAAACCAGACTGAGTCTAGTCACTTCAGCTTTTTCCATAGCCAGGGTGAGTGGCTGTGCAGAAATCTGAGTGATGGCATATTGCCCAACCCTAACAATGGTTGTATAATCAAGTACTTTGTTCTCTGCCATAGTTCTGTATGAGTGTCTGTGGCAGCTCAAAAAGGCTGCTCTGCTGCTGAGGAAGGAGGTGAACCTTGCAAGTGTACCCATGCGAGTCTTGGCTGAACCCTTTTCCATAGCCCTGCCCAACTTTGCATTTGAGACCATAAATAAATGAATGCAAGACCCTCAGATTCAAAGCACATGGCTTCCTAATGGCAGCATAGCCAGCAGGGCAGCACATAGGCACTCTAGCTGAAGCCTAGTGTGGGTTCCTGGGGGACCACGGAGCTCTTTTTGGAAGCAGGATGCTATTTGCATTTCTTTTTATTTTTTTCTGAGATGGAGTTTCACTATTGTTGCCAGGCTAGAGTGCAATGGCATGATCTCCACTCACTGCAACCTCTGCCTCCCATGTTCAAGTGATTCCCTTGCCTCAGCCTCCCAAGTAACTGGGATTACAGGTGCCTGCCACCCTGCCCAGCTAATTCTTATATTTTTAGTAGAGACAGAGTTTCACCATGTTGGCCAGACTGGTCTTGAACTCCTGATCTCAGGTAATCCACCTGCCTCAGCCTCCCAAAGTGCTGGGATTACAGTTATGAGCCACCATGCCGGGCTTGCTATTTGTGTTTCTTATTGAAAAGAAATAATCTGTTAATATCAAACAGCCCCATAGTGTGTGTCTACTGGTGTGTAATGGGGAAAATCAGGGTTTACTCCATTTTCATATTTATTTGAACATTTGAAGTGTTTATGTACTATTTTTATGCTTTATATACTATTTTTCCTGATTATTCAGAAAAAAACAAAGTGAAAACAAAAGATTCTGTTTCATTATGAACTTTTTAAAAAGTTTTTTTTAGCTTTTACACTGTTATGCATGAAAATTGATAAGCCTTCAAGAAAACAATACCATTACATATCAATAACTTTCATACTTTCAGACTTTAATTTCAGACTCAATAACCCTCTTTTGCAGAATCTAGCCTAAATTGGTCAGTGACTTGCAATTTTACTTATAATGAGGAAGAGAAGAGCCAAAATACCTGAAATGAGAAAGTGATTGAAAAAGTCACTGAACTTCCTAAAGATAGAATATTAAGAAGCCATAAACAAAATGATGATTCAAAAGGAGCTTTAATAATGTAAGAAAATACATTATTTTAAAATCAGAGTGTAACATTTTATGCACGTTAGGCTCCTGTTGTGTGTGTGTGTGTGTGTGTGTACAAATAGATGTACAAAACTGTATTGGAAAGAAATGCATAGACATATTTAATAGTGGCTATTTCCTAGTGGTAGGAGAACAAATATTTATTTTGTTTTCTTCATACATTTTTGCATATTTTAAATTCTGTATGAGCATACATTATTTTTCATAAGTAAATGATTGTATTTATAATAATTAACTAATTGGATTATTCATAAATGCACTAAATGGACTAACAAGAGTTAACCTAACAATTGTCTGCTGAGCCCAACTCTCACAAGAAATAAACAGATGAAAAAATGGGAAACCCAAACTCAGTTGTAAAAATACACATCCATACACACATGCATTGATTTTTGGTACAGACAGTGATCAGAAGGACAATGGTTTGTAAACAGTGGGTTGTTTTACATGGGACAAGTCTAAAAGTACCTTTGTTTATCAGTAATTTTTTTTCTATGAAAGGCAGTCTACCAATCTTTCTACCAATCTTTAGCCAAAGGCCCAGTCCACATCGGATGCTTAGAGCAATGTTGATCTGAGCATGGGAAACCCACAAAAAATGGCAGGTGTGTGGTTAAACTGTGAAGGTCACCCACCCCACACGAGCCTCAATTGGTAGCTGTTGCCTGTCCTCCTCACACCTCTGGTTGAGGGAAGAGCTACCTTGGCTTAAAAGTGGAAAAAATGAAGCGAGGTGAGAATGGTATCTGCCCAATTTGCTGTTTGGAGAATGTTGTACTGAGTTGAGTAAGCTCTGGGATGGCACTCACCACTGCAGAGGGACGCATTCCACTCTTACAGGTGAGGCAAAAGAGCCCATGGCTCTTAAGACTAACTTGAGTCAGTTGGACATGGAGTGGAGGCCCCATCTGCCAGTTCTCACTGGTAACCTTGGGCCCAGGATACCACTGTCCTGAGCCTCGGTTTTCCTTGTTTTAATAGGGCACAGAAAATCCTTACAGGATTTTCCTGAGGGTACAGGAGCAGCACCTGCTCGGGGCCCATCCACACCAAGTGTTCAATGAGAGGTAGCATTGACCATGGCAGGGACAGTAATATTACTAATAATGCTAGCAAGCTTACACCTTGTTTAATGCAGACACATTTGATAAGGTAAAAGCAGAAATGGTTTCTTTTAAAAATAGACAAAAAGAACTTGGTGTTTATTAAGTTGAAAACCAAAAATTGATTTTTATAGTTCTTAACATCTCAATGCTTTCTAGTTTTAGACTTAATTTTTAGTGTCTTAGAAATCCTCATTTATTTAAATATGTGAATGTTTTCTATTTATTTCAATCAAGCACCGTTGTAAAATGTGACTCTTTTAAGGTGCTAAAACAATACAAACTCTACTCACAACATTGCTACAATTAAACTGGCTTTTCTTTTGAATGTTAAGGAAACATCTGAATAAAAACAATGAAATTTTAAAAGCTGTTTTCATCTCAGTTGTTCTTACGTCCTCAGAGATATACAAACACCCTTCTTCCTTCTATATACAAAGGGAAGGCAGCAGGAAAGTTATTTCATAAAGCCCTTCGAATTGGGATGCCATGGTATTCATGTCAGCATCCCAATATTTAGCCTGGGTGGTCTTGAAGGGGATATCACAGGACACTCAATGTTCCGTTTCCTTGCTTCTAGATGCAATTCTGTAGGTCATTTATATTGACACAAAGATGATCTTGAACTCAAAGAGTTGGATTTTTGTTTTGGGGGTCTCTTCTGTATTTCTTGGTAGATTTAGAACACCTGTATCCATCACTTGACATACTGGATGTTTCCTGAAATGAACGATGAATGAATCTACACTTTATGGCTAAGGCCTTGGAAGAGGCCAGCTGAAGAACTAGTTAAAGGACAGCTGCCAGTATCTTAATGAAATAAAGAATTAACACAGGAAATAAACATATTTTACTTTCTGATTGCATTAGAGAAAGATAACACAAGAACACCATTTTGATACTGGGGCAAATTAGATTCGATATAATTTAGTGACTAATTTGAGAAACAAATCTATGTAAAATATAAGAAATCAAGTCTATATTAAATCAATGTCAAATCATCATCAGTGATTTTAATCTGACTTTATTGGTTCTCATAGAAAGGGATTTCCTGTGTGGAAGATATACTGTGTTAACATGATGAGTTAGTTACTCAAGAGAAAACACATATACCACATGTGCATACACGTAGCTTTACCTTTTTGGCAATTTTTTTTTATATGAGACAAATCTAATTTTCTGATAAAATTCCTACCTGTATTGTTTGTGCACACTAAAACTGAAAAATTAATTATTTTAATGAAGCAACTGCCTTTCAGTTTATCTTAGTAAATTGAGTCACATATTTAACCACCTGGTCATGTTCAGCTGCCTGATGCTTTTTTCAGTCATGTTATTTACTGGTCAGATCCCCAATAAATGGATATATATCCATTATGAACCGAAATGTGTCCTACTTCCATGAGAACTGAAGGAATGGCTCTGGATGCGCTGCCAGAGGTCTCATGCCAAAGGATTCAACTGAAATGACCCTCTGGGGTAAACTGGAGCAGTTGTGCAATCCTGTACATCAGTGCTACCAAGAAGTTCAAAAACAAAAAGTTAGATGTTTATCCCTTCAAATTAACTAGAAGGATTTTGGAAAACCCAACCAAGTTTCATGAGGTAGAAAAATGTCAAGCAAAGACTAATGCCATGGTATGGATTTTCTTTTTCCAGAAGTGACTCACGAAATTGAACCACTTGCTGAATCATGAGCCCTGTGTGCTTGGATGGGACCCATCCATATTTGCCCAGGCCTGGAACACATTAGATGATTTACAGGCTGGGTACTTCTGAAGCATCTGTCCCTTCTTCCCAGACTCCCTTCCCCAGACAACTTCCTTTCCAATGTGCATTCTTCCTAATCTCCTTTAATATTTATAATCATAATTAATTATAATTAGCCACCCCCCACCCCCACCAACTTCTTTCTTATTATTTAACTGGCAAGACCAAGATATTCTATCACGGGATGAAAAAGACATGTCTTCCTATTTTGATTATGCAGTTTAAGAGACAGATGAAATTCAAATCTTTGGATTTCAAAAAGGCATGTGAATTTCTCTGGCCTAGCCTGGAATGATCTTTATGAGATTAATCACACTAGTCAGATGTCCCAGGCACTGTGCTAGGCGCTTTATGTCTATAATTCCACTTAATGCTTCCAAGACCTCTAAGGACTTTTCCTGTTTGAAGGATGATCTGCTTGGTTGCAACCTCGTTCACTACATTTTAAACTCCTGAAGGCCAAATGTGGCATTTGTCTTTGCACTCTAAAACAGGAGACTGAGGATGCAGTGGTTACTACACAGGCTCTGGCATCAGGCAGACCAAGACTCAGATCTCTACTCTGCTGCCTTCTGTACCTGGAGCAAGTACTTTGCTTTTATAACTCCTTCATCTGTAAAATATGTATATGCATAGGCACTTCGCAAGGTCATTGTCAGGGTTAAATTTAAGGCTATGTAGATGCAAAACATTCTCGGCAATGTTTGGTAACAAGTGACAAATGATATTTGGCAATGGATACAGAAAGGTAGGCCTGTGGATGGGTAGCTGGAAGGGAGGATGGAAGGACAGATCAATAAAAATGACTCAGCAAGTTTGAGTAACCTTCTCCAGCAGGTTAATGCAGGCCTGTTGGCTTCTGTAGCTCTTACTTTTTGTCTTCTCCGTGCTGCTAAGCACGTTGCGGTGTTCAGCGAAGCTGCTGTTTTTTAAAAGTCCTTTTCCTTTATCACTGTAACATCAGCTGGACATGGTACACCAGCTTCTCAGCACTTCCTTACAGTCCCAGTCCAACGAACTGATATGGCACAGTGCACGAAGGTACCCAGTGATGGAGCCATGAGCAAGGAGAGGCTGTACAACATGAAAGAGGGAGCACTAGCCCCAGAGTCTTGCCTGAATTCTGGTACTAATTTTCTGTGCCTCCTCTCCTCCCTGGGCCTCATTGATGAAATAAATTGAAGGATACTGTTGGAATAAATTCATTTAAGGACCATTTGCCGAGCATGTCTTGTGTACCAGGCTCTGTGCTAAATGGCATGAATGAAAACAGGAATCATTCCCAGCTTCTGCCCTTGGAACTCACAGGCTCTACACAGTTCCCAGCGTTTCTTTCATCCACAGTGTTCAGTGACTGCTCCATTAATAGTTTGCACAAATTTTGGTCCTAGATGGTATCTTTGGTTGTAGAATAAATATGATTATCTTTGTAGTGAAGTTTAAGAACATCTGGTTCTCATTTCCACTTAGTTAGGGAAGGTTTTATGGAGGAAGCAGCATTTCAGGGGGTCTTTAAACAAGGAGAAGGTTTTGTCCCAGGGCCCTGAAGCTCTGACAGTTGCCTGTGTTTTCAGGCATCTATTTGGAGGTGTCTAAACCACGTTTGTAAAAATATGAACATTTGGCCACCATGGGGGAGTCAATTATGTGTCATGACTCATCATAAATATTGACCAAAATCCAGTGCCTTGTGATAATTTTCATTGTCCTTAGTCCTGGGCATTCTTGAAATAAGCAGGTTATACCCAAATAAACAAAGCGGTTTCCAAGACAGCTTTCAGATATGTTAATCCGTGATATTCTCTTGACCATGGCTTTATGTGTATATATATATATATATATATATATACACATATATATATATATGTGTGCGTGTTCCTGGTCAAAGGCAGTATCCTCCCGCTCTCTATGTTTAATCATAAAACATATTCCCTGGTGAATGACATATCCTAGAATCACTGGGAAAAAAGGACAGAACATAAAAATTTTCCTGAATAATAATTTTATTAGAAGAGGACTGTTTTTAGATTCTCATGTATATGTTCCAGATTGTCCAGCATTATATTCACAAAGATGTCTTCAAGTTGTTAAGAAAAGAAAGAGAACAAACCAATTCAACAAGTTAGCTCATACAAGATGCAGTTAAAATTCAAAGAGGGAAATCTGTTTACTTTTGTATTTAAACAAGTTAAAATACAGCAAAATCTCATAGAAGAATACGGAATCTCCAGATCTCAAATGCAAGTAATAATGATTCAGTAAGTAAAGGGAAAATGTTTTGGCCAAAAGCAAAATATCTTTTATATAGCATTCTCAAGGATTCAGTGACCACACTTGACCAAGACAATCAAGTGGAAAGCAAGAGGACATGTTTAAACTTGAAAGGTTTACTTATTTCCTATTCTTCTTTCTTATTCTTATTGTAAAGTCTCTCAATTAAAACTGCTCACAATCAGCAGGCCTCAAGATTATCACTAACAGTAGTGGAAATCTAAGGAATATGAGAGTGAAATCCACAGCCAGAGTCAGATGATGTTAACATTAGCCAAGTAGGCAGTGTTGATGCAACAGGATTTCCTTGCCCCACGTTTCGGTGGAGTTTCACCTGCGTTATTCCTCCAGAGGGTGTCTGTATCTCCACCAGGGGTGTGTTTCCAGAGAAGACATCCTCCTGCGCATGCCCAGCACAGTCTTACTAGTTTCTTTCCCTGACATGTCTGCCTAGTATTGAGGATAAGAGATGTTGTGATGATGGAAGGGGGTGGGAGATTTGGGGGTGGTGCAAGTAGGTGGCCATTGAAAAGTGAGGTACAGAGGACTTCTTTGGTCGGTGGAGGAGGGAAGGGTGCAGAGGTTTGGTCTGGGAAAGGTATCTAAATTGTCACATAGTCTGCTTACATCCCCTTGTCCAGATTTCCGTTTCCCTGCTGTTAGCCCTGGTGCAAACTAATTGTACAGAGAGTTGTTCTGATGGCTTTCTGTTGTCTTCCTCTCTCCTTGCCATGGAGTGTGCACATTGCAGGACATGGGGGACGTCTCTTTCCACTCTCACCCCGTTAACCCTATTACGTGCTACCCAGAGAATGGCCCTTAAGAATTCCCAAGTCACTGGTAAACTTAAGCTCATGGGGAGAGGAGAAGGTGCCAAGGAGTTTGTGTCTCTTTTATTCAAGCTGTATGTGAGAAAGTGGGTGTAAAAGAACCTATCCTTTTCTGTACTTCCCTGTCACATTCTCAGATCTGCGTATCTTACAGAACCAATGGTTCTCTTTTCAAAATGTCTCTTCTGATTTGCAGATGTGCACAGCTGTGTTTTTTCACCTTTTCATACTACTCCTTTTCTGTAAAGACAAATGTTATTATCAGACCTAATTGTTGATAAGCCTGTCTTTGCTTCAGTTGGGTAGGTAACTAAATGACATCGACAGGCATTTAAATATATATATAGATATATATTTAGATGGAATCTCACTCTGTTATCCCGGCTGTAGCACAATGGCATGATTTTGGCTCACTGCAACCTCCACCTCCTGGGATCAAGCAATTGTCCTGCTTCAGTCTCCTGAGTAGCTGGGATTACAGGAGTGCCCCACCATGCCCAGCAAATTTTTGTAGTTTTACTAGAGACGGGGTTTCACCATGTTAGCCAAACTGGTCTCAAACTTGCAACCTCAGGTGATCTGCCCACCTTGGCCTCCCAAAGTGCTGGGATTGCACGCGTGAGTCACTGAGCCTGGCCCCTAAATACGTTTTTATTGGTAAGGCCCATACTCTGGAAACAGCTTTTTGTTGTCCAGGACCTTGTGCCTGCAATTTACCCTAACTGCCACTAGATGGTGGCACTGTCTTTTCATAGAGTGCAGGTTGGTGTTGAAAGGAAGATGGCAGAAATACAGCTGCGTACTCACAAGTTATATACACACATATAAAATATTTGTGTTATGGTATTATACATTTACATTATTTACTAACATAGTGAATATGTTGATCAATGTTAATAATAAAGCAAAACACAAATGTAAGAGGAGCAAAATATAGAAGAAATATGATAATTGATGAGAGTTAGTGGATTAGCCTTTGTTCTTGACTTGGAGCCAGTCCTCTGAGCCGAGTTCACCATTTGTGCACAACCTTCCCTTTGAGCCCAAGCCTACAGGGCTGGGCAGATCTGGCATGAGACTCTGCTGAAAACCACCTGGCAACCCTCAAATGGGCTGCCAAGAGTGCTGCCCTTGGCTTGCTCAGACGCCTTCCAGATCCAGCTTGCCTCCTTTCTCTGCAGCTTGGCATTCACCCCCAGGAGCTTCCAGCTGCAGGAGAAATAGAGGTCTCTGCCACCAGGCCTGGCAAACTTCCTCTGAATGGAGATATGAATAAGGCAACCCAAACAGATGTCCTTTAAAGGTGGAGGCTGCCCAGGAAGCAAGCAAATAGTCACAATTGCTCCCCACCATGGGGAGCCACTGGGGAAGCAGCCAAACTTCTACTCATTGTGAAGGCTTGACATAAAATCCTAATGACAGTAGTCATTTATACCATCATCAAGGGTGGTCATTACCATCTAGTGTTTGGGTACTTTGCAGGTGCCTAAATTTTTTCCCCCGTGGGAAAGACACGCAACCATCCATCTGGGGAGTGTTGGTACCCTTTTCCCTTTGACCCTTCTGGCCTTAGAAATTTCTCCTTCGTGTGAATTGTACATGGCACTTGGGACCACCTCAGTGGGTATCCAGAGCTGCCTAGGTAATTTATGATGCAAATTGGCACTTCTAAGAGTCACAAATCCATTTCATGCTCATTGGAGCTAAAAGAAAAAGCTTACTGGCTCAAGCAACCCAATAATGGAAAAGTGCATTGGTGGAATTGATCTTGGGAAGGAAGGCATCCAGGGATTGGTACCCTCCCAGGCTTTGCCTCTTTTATTTCCTCCCTCCATCTTTCTCTCTCTCTTCTCCATCATAAGGCACATGCGTGCACACACACATACACACACACACACACATTCTTCTCTCCTCTTCTCTGTGGGTTTATTTTATTTTTTTCAGTCTCATCGCTTCTCTGTGGCAAGGGGACATGGCTGTGAAGCTTACATTCTTATAGCCATCCACAAAGGAGAGTAGGGAGTCTTTCCCATTTGCTCCCTTGGAAAAAGAAAAAAATCTCAGGTAGCCTAGCCTGAACCATGTGCCTAATTAATAAACCAATCCGTGCAGCCCAGGCAGAGTATGTGCGTGAAGTGCTCTCCTTAGCACAGCCTGGGTTGGATGTCCATCTCCATCCTCAGGATGGGAGAGCTTGACTGCTAAGAAACCTTGTGGTTCGAGGGGGTGGAGAGGACTTTCCTAAAGGAAGGGGGTGATACCTGCAGAAGAATGAAAAGAAAGGCACCAGACAATTTAAAAGATGTCTACCCCTGCATTGTTCCATTTACCAGCATCCTTAAGTATAAAGCAATGGAATGAACTCACTCTGCGGCAGACGACTTCTCCTGCTTCTGCTAGACTGGCTTTCAGGAAGCATTCCGAATCTGTCACATAAACCTGGCAGATACTGATAAACACCAGGCATTTTCACTTTAGTTCATGCCAGACCTGGAGAAGAGAGCCTCTCTGCTCACCGAATGAAAGCCAGCGTGCCATCCTCGGCCAGGTCTCTTCCTCTGCCACGTTAGCTTTTCTTTCTCCCCTAGTGACTTCAGGCTCCTTGGGGATAAGACCCATGCCTTATTCCTAGTTGTCTTCCCAGCACATGGCACATAGCTGATGCTCAAGGAGTGTTTATTAAGGAAATCAATGACTAGTTGACTAGGTCAGCAGCAAAATGGATGGACCACAAGTCTTGTGCTGTTATGCTCTCTGGGGTCACACCTTAGGGCTGGCCATGTTGCCAACTGGTGCCATCGGTGGGAAACTAATAAAGCATTAAGAAGTAGGCCTGGCATGGCTGCATGGACCTTGCACATGAGTTCAAATGCATATTCATATGAGCCTACATGCATGATTAACTTGGGAAGCTGACAGGAAGCAGTCAATCTGTTGAGCAAGTTTGTGTTTTATAAACCAGATGTTCAGTATTATTATTCATCATTTCCTTTGATACCAGAATGCTCCCCATTATGTAGCATGGGAAATGAAGGATATGGAATAATATACACTTATTATACAACAGAGCACCACAGCCACAGATTTCAGAGGCCTGCTCAAAGCCTGGGCAAGTGTAATTGCACAGCAGTTCATTTTAAGATTCCCACTTGGACTTAAGTTAATGGGATTTTGCCCAGATGGACCATGATGACCCCCGTCTCCTGCTCCTACCCCTTGGAAAATGAATGTTGACTCTACGTCTGCGTTTTTCTTGGAAGCCACATGTATGAATCATAAGCAGCACTCTTGCCTCAGTAGCAGCTACAGGTTGGGGGGCCACAGAAAAGCAGGGACTCCTAGAGTGTTGGGGGACAGAGGGTTTCTTGCCATAGAAGTTATTCTGCTTGGTGGTCTGGAAAAACAAAACAAAACTTGCCATTGACTGCTATTTCCTATGGCAAGAGTACAGAATGTCTTTCAATCATAAAGTGCTTACAGTGCAAATGAACTTGCAAATTGATGTGCCTTCTCCTTGAAGTAGTTAAGATTCACAGAGTCCAGACCTGTAGGGACTGGGAATGATGGAGCTGGTGGGTGCAGAAGAGAGTCTTAATTTTGTGCAAATGGTATTTCTGTGTTCCTGCCAGCCCTTGTTGCCATAATGATGGACTGGTATACATGGGAAAGCCTACAGGTTAGTGTTCTGGCCAAACCAGTTCAAATTTGGGCCAGAACTGCCCCTAGGGGAGGTACGTGAGATCACAGGCCCACATGTGAACAGTTGCCAGACTGAACTCACTGCATTTCCTTTGTTTACCTGGGGCTGGTTACAAATGAATGGTTTCAGCACAAATGCAATATTATGGGTTTCTTATTTAAAGTCATGATGCAGTAATGACATTTGGAATTGGCTCCTGAGTGAAGTTGATACTATATTCTGGCTTAATATTTTGAAGTTAGTTTCTCATGATCTTGTGTTTGTGCCAGGGCAATTACTAGTGATTTATAACTGATTTTTACTGGTTGCAGGAAAAAGACTTCATTTCTCATTATTGTCAATGGTATGTTTTGATTTCATCCATGATACATGTTGGCATTGCTTGAAATTTGATTTGAGTTGCAAAGTGGAAGTTGTCCAGGGTTATGGATCAGCTCAAATCAGTTTTCTTTATAGCATTAATGATTAATCAAGGAGTCACAATATGGGAAGACTTTTAATTCTAAGAGAACTGTTTACCATGGGCTGGTTCTGCCTTTGAAAATGGCCTTGCAGGTTTCCAGTGGTTGCTGTAGTATGCTTTGAGTATTTTAAGCAAGATGTTAGAACCATGTTTCCAAAAAACTGTTATATACTATATATCCTGGCTGATTTGGCTCTTGGCAACACTGACTGTCAGCATCATCTCATAGTTAATATTTTTTGATTATTATATTGATGAATTAAATTTGTTTACATATTCTTACACCCAAATTAAGATACCCAAAATAATCAGTTACATGATTACCATATATATTATTGGTTGTGGTTCTCTAGAGATAGCATATAGAGGTAGAGATAGGCTATACAGATAGGGTGGGGAGGAATTTAGTTTAAGGAATTGGGTTACACAATTGTGGGGCTGGCAAGTCTGAAATCTATAAGGCAGGCAGGCTGGAAAGTCTAGCAAGAGTTGATGTTGCAGTCTTGCGTTTGAAAGCAGTCTACAGACAGAATTCCTTCTTTTGAGGGAGGGGGACCTGTCTTTTCTCTTAAGCCCTTCAGTGGAATGGATGAGACCCACCCACATTATGGAGGATAATCTGCTTTACTCAGAGTCTACTGATTACACTGTTAGTCATATCTAAAAAACACCTTCCCAGCAACATCTAGACTGGTAGTTGCTCAGACAGCTAAGCATGATGGCCTAGCCAAATTGACACATAAAATTAACCATGTCACCGTGAGTTCCCAGTCCTAGATAGACCAGGAGATTCTTGCCTCATTTTACTTGACGTGGAAGACTGTAGGGCTATCTTGATATTCATGTAAAACTAGTAAAAACATGGCCCCTCCACCCCTGTTGGGAGTTTTTTTCCAACACCTGCCAGCTTCTCTTCAGCTGTCATGATTATTGATGGAAGTGAAGTGGAAAGGATTGCAAAGCTTCTTGCATTTTAACATACATACTAATCATTAAAATAATTATTCACATTCAGAGGGTCTGGAATGGGGCCTGAGACGAACAAGGACTTGTGTGCTGCAGGTGCTGCTGTCCTACGTACTACATTATAATAGTGACACCCCACAGCTGTAATAATCTATTAGAAGAACAAGGCAAAAGATAGACTAAATGTAATGACTTTTACTCAAGAGACCAGCCAGTCAATGGGGGCTTCAAACACTTAGATTTTAGGATCTTCTCTTTATAATGCCTCTTCCCAAGTAGACTGAAGTAGCAACACCTGATTATTCTGTGGAATTAAAGCTATGGAAAAGAAGTGTCCAAACATCAGAAGACAACCCTAGATTGAAGGTAGCTGATTCTAGTTCGCAGATTACTTTACTTGGGACTTGAACAGGCTGCGAAGGCAGAAGGACTTGCCTGGTCAGTTTTGGTGCCTCTCAGCAGTGCCTCCAGCCTTAATCTCATTTTGGGCTTTGCTACTTACTAGCTGTGTAACCTTAAAGGCAGAAAAAAGAAGCTGGCATCCTTTGAGCATTACCATATGCCAGGTACCATGCTGGGCATTTTTCTGTTTTATCTTCATGGCAACACTGCTGGGAAATAGTGGGCATTATTTCATATGAGTATGTGGAGACTTCACTAGTGCAGTTAGGAAAGATTCAAAGCTGAGATTTAGAATCAGATTTGTATTGGGCCAAAGCCTACCTACCATGTTCCAAGACCCTATTTCCCTATTTGTTTGGGACAAAGTAGGGGCTTGTCTCCCCACACTATGTGAGAAGCGGGTGCAATGTTGTGTCTCCAACCCAATTTAGAGGTTTACAGAGGTGGATCACATGCTGTATTCCAAGAGCCATTCTTATAAGAGAAATGATTACCTTCTTCATGATGATTTTAGAAGTCAGATGATAAAGTTTTTTTTTTTTAATTTATTTTTGTTTTATTTATTTTCCATCTGGAACTGGCATTCAGAGATCCAGAGAGGTAAAAGGGCCTCAATTGGTTACCTTGGGAGAAATAAATGCTTCAGATTCTGTCATTTTTAGCAGGGGCAACTCACCAGACCCCTTATGTGCATGCTTTCTGATCCTCAATATTTGGATTAAGGAGAAGCACTCTTAAGAAACATAAATGTCTGGGAGGTAAAACAGTAAAATAAACCTGTGCTAATAAAATAAAATGAGTCAGGAAGATCCAAACAAGGTTCTATTTGAACCAGAGAACAGATCGGCTGGAGTGACTAAGGACAACTGATTTTGTTCCCCCAGCAGGGAGCTGGGACTGTCCTCTGCAAATCCAGGTGGAGAGTCATTGTGCTCCCTCCTCCACTAAAGGCTTGGGCGGGCACTGGTCCATCTCAACAGCCCCTGTTCTGGAAAGGACATGGTTGTCAAGGGGGTGGCCTCCAGAACTGTGGCTTCCAGATCGTTCTCCGGTAACTGGCTTTTCTCTCCCATCCAGCTGACTGATGATCAGGGCCTCGTCCTGATGACAACTGTAGCCATGCCTGTGTTTAGTAAGCAGAACGAAACCGTGAGTACAGTGGCTGCGCTTCCTGCTTGATGCTAGGAGGTGGTTTTCTCAGATCCCCTGACTCCAGCTCTGGTGACTTGTGTTTTTTAAGCATAGGACGTATATCATTTTTCCTTAGTGTTTGATCTTGCTGTTAGAATCACCAAATCAAAAACAGATAACAGGAACCCAAGCTGGCATCATTTTAGAGTTTGCAGCACCTTTCCAAAGTTTAGATATTAGAGGACCGGAGGAGGAAAAGCCCCAGGGACCCTCCTCGATGATGGTGCACTGACCACTCCCATGTATAGTTACCAGCCTTTGATTAGTTTCCTAGGGTTGTTGGGAATGAAGTGCCACAAATTTCTATCTTAAAAAAATGGAAATTTCTCCTCTGACAATTCTAGATCCTGCAAGTCTGAAATCAAGATGTCGGCAGGGCCATGCTCCCTCTGAAGTTTCTAGGGAAGAATTTCCCTTTGCCTCTTTCAGCTTCGTGGAGCCCCAGGCATTCCTTGGCTTGTGGCAGTGTGACTCCAATCCCCGCCTCTGTTTTCACTTGGCCCGTTCCGCTTATGTGTGTCTCTGTGTCCTTCTCTCTTATAAGGAAGCCAGTCATGGGATTTAGGGTCCACCCAAAAACCAGGGTGATTTTATCTCAAGATCCTTAACAATTACATCTACAAAGATGTTATTTCCAAGAGGCATTACATTCTGAGGTTCTGGGTAGACATGAACTTGGGGGGACACTTTTCAACCCACCACAAGCCTTTCTGACATTGGAAAGTTTTAGCAAATCGCAGTGGCCACCTGCCTTGGAAATTGATGCTCTGGAGGCCTGTTCCTCCAGCTTGGTCCTCGGTCGGTAACGGTGTTAGGGTTATGACATCTTTCTCTGGCTATTTCATCTCTCTCTCCTGGGCACCAGGTGGCAGTGTAAATTGAGAAAGCAGTTAACATGCTGTCTTTCCTGTAAAAAGCTTTCATAAGAGAAACTGGTGAATGTTTAGAGCCCTTAGCTGTAGAAACTATTATGTTTCTTCAAATCAATGTTTAATTTTCAGGAGAGAAGAGGGAGGCTATTATAGCATCTTGCTCTGAGTGTGCTTTGGGAACTGTAGTAGTTAATGGTTGGCCTGAGAAACTCTTACTTTACCCAGTAACATTTTGGGTGGAGGGTGGGGGATAGAAGAGACTGTTCTTGGAGATCTGGGTTAATCCTCAATCTCTATCATTTGGGGAAGGCACCAGGCAGTGATCCACAATATGTGACTTCTCATGAGATTCTATTTCTTTTGCCAAGTTAACTTACTGTTATTATAATCCAATGTTTATTGTCAACAGAGATCGAAGGGCATTCTCCTGGGAGTGGTTGGCACAGATGTCCCAGTGAAAGAACTTCTGAAGACCATCCCCAAATACAAGGTAATGCATGACCTAATTACTAAAGTCAGAGCCACAGAGACACCCAGAGCCTTGATTTCACAAAATTCAGGCTTCAAGCTCTGCTTCCCTTTGCAGTGATGTGTTTGCTCACCACAATTACAACCTGTTAGCTTGTCTTTATACCATCTGCACAGTTATTTAAAAGGTTTCTTTTATTATTATTTACAATGGCTTGCTGTTTTCCTTATTTACCTCCTCCCAGTTTAAAGAATCAATGTGATATTGTAAATTTTGATGTGATCATCGAATTTTTCTGATACACACAGGATATTGACATGACTGGTTTGCCTTTTAAAAAGATAGTCCAGAGTGTTCTTAGCATCCCCCCACCCAGAAAACTCTCCTATTTCCTAGTGGGGTCTCTTTGGAAAAACACATCAAAAAGTGGGAGGGGGATGCCCTTGAGCACAACCCAGGTACACAGCACTGCCCAAGAGTGCTCTGTACCCTGAGTGTAGCCGTGAGCATGTGCATGCCAGAGGCATCAGAGAGTAGCCCCCACCAGGTCTGGTTGCTTCACTGGACAAAGGGCTCCACTGGCTGCACAGGGGCAAACACCACATCCACCCCCTCCTTCCCCAGCACCAAGCAGACTGGCTAGCTGGTCTCCATCTCTGGCCCACTCAGATTAATGAGTCCCCATCTGGAGAGAGGCCAGGAATCAGGGATTATTGACTGCCAGGGGCTTCTTTCTTAGCACCACCCTCCCTGATGTGTTGGGGCCTGATTTCCCACAGCTGTGAGGGGCCCCTGGGCTTTCCTGGGCATCAGGTAGAGGCAGGCAGTGTTTAGAGCTCGGCTCTCCAGGTTCCTGGCTCCATCATTGATGAGGTGGGTGTGGACAAGTCCCTCAAATCCCTCATTCCCCATCTGTCAAATGGTGACCACCAGCTTTATCCACCAGGGCTTTTATAATCGGGGTTAAGTTCCCAGAGGCATGTTAGGACATTTTATTGATCCAAACCCACATAATCAGTGTTGGAAACTGTAGTTCCTAAGAAACTGAAAGTCAAGAGTGGAGATGAAGGAAGACTTTGAGGCCCTTAAAGATAGTGGACCTTACTTTGGTTGAAATCGCCAGACCTAGGTGTGCAGAACTGCTGGCTCGCGGTTTCAGGAAAGGCATCCTACCTGTAGAGACTGTTTCCAAACAATTCTTAAGCCTCTTACTTCACATGAGGAGATTTAGAAACCCAAGCACAGGGCCACCACTTGATATGTGTCCAATAAATCAAGAAAGGAGGAACGTGGCAGGGAACCAGTAACAATGACCCTTTGTGTCAGTTTCTCCAAACTTCCTCTACCAGGCAACATGCAAAGCTCTTTATGGCATTATCTCGCTTACTAAGGAGATATTATAGTCACCCCCATTTTATAGTTAAAGAAACTGAGGCATGGAAAGCTTAAATATCTTGCCAAATCTCCCACCTTGCAAACAGGAGAGCCATGATTTTAACCTCTGTAACCCCAACGCTACCAAGAACAATAAGAGTAATGACAACCATAATAGTAACAGTTAAAATAAAATCATAATAATAACTAAAATATACTAAAACACTTATTGAACTTCTTACCGTGTGCTTAGTGTTGTCTAAAGTACTTCACATATATTATTCCTATTGATTTCTAACTACACACCCATGAAGTGGGGACCATTTGGCCTCATTTTTACTTAAGGATGTTTGAAATAACTTTCTCAATATCATTCTGCTAGTAATAGATGAAGGAAACAAAGCATATCAAGGGAATAGCGGAAGAAGTTTAGCTATAGAAAATTAACCAGCAGGGCTTGAAATGTAGGCATGTGCATTTTGTGCTTTTCCAAGGGTCAAGTTAAGAACCAGAGACACAGATATGGCATATGTTAACCAAAGGCATCCTTCCCTCTGGTTCCCATATAGAGCCTTGTGAAAGGTGTGCATGTCAGCCAGGGACAGCCATGGCCAAATGGGCCTCTCTCATCCAGGAGAGGAGAGCTCCAGGGAACAGAGTTCAGGTCACACCTTGCCCTCCCGATTAACACCTTGTAAAGATGAGTCAGCTCTTGGCTCTTGGGGTTTTTCCAGAAGATAGAATTCTTTCTTTTTCCCTTAGCTTCATAGATTTTCCCACAAGCAATCAGACTTCCTGTAATTTTTATTAAGAATTCCAGACACCCCAGCAATAATTTCCAGACACCACGACCTCTGTTAACATAATGAGCCATTTTATAATTGGGTTCACTTCATTAGCCCAGTCTCTCCAGTTGGAAGGGAAGTGCCTCCTTTCCCCAGGCTGTTGGACCATGCGGCTCCTGGTCTCCAGGAGAACACGCCTCGGCTCCAGGGCTCCTTTGGCAAGCCCAAGTGCTGGAAGGCCTTGTGTTCGATCTGTTCTCCATTACTCCAAGGGACTGCACATTAGAATGGACAGGAAGACTGGCTGTATTTTGGATGAAACAAAATGAGTGATTTCATCAGTGTATTGATTTGTGGCCAAAAACTAATGTTGGACATTGTCATATGATAAGTTTTTAATTATTTGAGAGGCTCATGCACAGAAGGTATTACATTTTGAGATGTGATCAGAGCTGCTCTTCTTAGGTGAACATTAGGATATAGCTATATGCCACCAACCAACACACAAAACATTCTGCTGTTGTTTTCTCAGAATGCTTACCTGGAAAGGATTTTAACCAAACAGTTTCGGAATATCAGGAAGACCTTCTCAGGTACAGGCTTGAGAAGGACTGTCTGTGCATCTGCTGGAGCAAATCAGCTTCTCCTTCTCAGCTCATTTTTGATACTGACTTTAGTTGGGATTTTCAGGATGAGCTAGGTAATATTTGAGTAAAGTGATACATGTCTTAAATGCACAAACTGTGAATGCCTACCTTGTGTCCCACCTTGTGCTAGGGACTGGAGAAGTCAAAGTTAAGTGAGGTGACTCCTTTCCCAAAAAGAGTTCATTCTGATGGAGGAGGTACTACCTCCACTTCTTTCTTCTTCTTTTCTTTCTTTTTTTTCTTTTTTTTTTTTTGAGACAAGGTCTGGCCTCTATTACCCAGACTGGAGTACCATGGTGCAATCTTGGCTCACTGTAATCTCCGCCTTCCAGGTTCAAGCAATGCTCCTGCCTCAGCCTCTTGAGTATCTGGGATTACAGGCACCCACCATCATGCCTGGCTAATTTTTGTATGTTTAGTAGAAATGGGGTTTCACCATGTTAGCCAGGCTGTTCTTAAACTCCTGGCCTCAAGTGATCCTCCTACCTCAGCCTCCCAAAGTGCTGAGATTACAGGCATGAGCCACCACGACTGGCCACCTCCAGTTCTTTCTAGGACAAATCAGAGGAAGGAAGGAGAACTAC
>NW_016107323.1:11939134-11958776 GCF_001604975.1 Cebus imitator
TTTTTTTGAGACGGACTCTCACTCTGTTGCTCAGACTGGAATGCAGCGGTGAATTCTCGGTTCTCCGCAACCTCTGCCTCCTGGGTTTAAGCGATTCTCCTACCTTAGCCTCCCAAGTAGCTGGGATTACAGGCATGTGCCACCATGCCTGGCTAATTTTTGTATTTTTAGTAGAGGCAGAGTTTCACCATGTTGGTCAGGCTAGTCTCGAACTCCTAACCTCAGGTGATCCACCTTGGCCTCTCAAAGTGTTGGGATTATAGGCATGAGCCACTGTGCCTGGCCAAATGTAGCATTTTCAGGTGCTAGGGTAAACATAGTGATGATGGGATGGAAAGGAAAAAGAAAAAGAGCAAGTCAGAAGGGCCTTGTTACAGGAGATGATCTAAGGCTGAGCTTATAGCATGGCTGAGGATTAGCCACAGGGAGAGGGGAGGGGGGATGCTGCGAGTGGCTGGCATGTGCGAGTAAAGGTCTGGCTGGGAGAGAAGACTGCAGGGGAGTCATTGCTCCCGTGCGCCCTGAGTGGCAGTGAGCGGAGGGAGATAGGGCTGGGTACCCAGGTGGGGACCGGACCCCAGAGAGACCTGATGGGCAGGCCTGTGGATCTGTCTTCCACATGAAAGGGGTTGTTAGTGGCTGTTACAAAGGAAAGCAACATGGTCAGTTACCTGTGACTTGGATCAACCTGGTGGATGATTTTGTTGGGATCAAGCTCTGAGGCAGGAAGAAAGTCAGGACCATTGTGGAAATCTGTTGAATTAATAAAGTAGTGGTACAGTTGGGTAGCAGGATTGAATTGGAGCAGACCTGGAAAAAGAACATTAGGAGAATTTCATACTACTGATGCTGTAGTTTCTAAGTCGGGGGGCTGTGTGGGTCGTGGTGCCGCCTACTGAGAGGGAGGAGGAGGAGGAGGAAGAGCAGCTTCAGAGGAACTGCACTGTGACTGGGTGTGAGGTGCCAGAGGGATGGCCAAGAAGAGATGACCACTACCCTTCTGGATACTTGGATTGCCACTGAAGGGAGAGACCAAGGCCAGAGCAGGGATCTAAAGAGCAACAGCACAGAGGTGGTCGCGGCAACTTATTGAGGGAGAGGACAGCTAAGACAGACAAGGGCTACTGGGGACAGAATCTCAGGGAAAATGAGTACTTGAGGAATGAGTGAAGGACAAAGATCCTATGAAGAGGAGGAGTATGGGACCCGGAAACTGAGGGAATAATGTGGAGGAAGCAATGAACTAACAAAAGCAGGAAGATTCAGGGGAGGAAACCCTATAGGGTTTGGCAGTGAAGAGACCACTGCAATCATAGAGAAAGAATTTCCATGGCATGTTTGGTGGTGGAGGGAGGGCAAAGGCAGAGTGCAGTGGGGCGAGGCATGAAGGGGCAATAAGGAAACGGAGGTGGCAGTCAGACAATGAAGGCAGGACATTGGGACAGGGAGATGAGCTCAGCTTCTGCCTTCTGGGGGACGAGGCGGAGAGTTTAGCTAAGCTGCGTAGAATCTACACGAAATGCAGTTTCTTTTATTGTTTCCCTACTTCCATCTTTTTCTCTTTCTCCTTCCCCTACCCATCTTCTCTCCATCCCAACCACCCCGCCATATATTTTTAACTACATGGTAGGACCTTTTCCCTCATGGAACTTACATTCTGTTAGGGGATGCACATATGAAATAATCAAAAGTCTTGATTACGTATACTCAGCCTCACCAAGAATCGATTTTTATAATTTTGATAAGTACTATAAAAGAAAACTACAGCCTTAATAGGAGTCCTGACTTCTTTTGAGTATTTCTTCTCATAAGCACAAGAAGAACCCAAGTAATATACATTAAGAAGGTGCTGAATACATGAGCTGACTATAAAATATTATTTGTTTTGTTTAATTTCGAGTTCAAATTCCCAATCAAGTATCATTTTTGCCTTTAATGGAAAAAGCCAAACTCACAGAGTTTTTTTTTTTTTTGACCCTTCTAGTCCATCTTAAACTGAAACATAATAATGGTAATTAATGCAGTGTTGATGGTGTCTGACATTTTTCCAAGAGACAAGATGAAAGAGACGATATACATCTCAAAGGATAGGAAATCTCTGGTTTATCTTTCACAACATAATGAAATATACTTTTATCATTAGATTCAAGTAGAATCTTATTCAGACTTGCTGTGCAAGGTAACTCCAAGAGAAGACGTCTGTTGCCCTTGACTACCACCTGCATATTTGCTTTATGTAATGCAACGGAAACTTTTAATTGCCAATGTTAAATTCTCTGAAGTTAATTTCACATCACCTTGACGTTAAGCTAACAAGCAGACAGGGTCATTCCTGGTTTGTAAACTCTGTTGTCTGGATCATTTAATAGTATCATATTCAAGAATGTGAGTGGCAGAGAAATTAAAGAAAATTAACAGTGGGGCTCAGAACTGTGAAGTAACTCCTCAGAAAAAAAAAAAAAATAGAGGATTTCTTTTTTCTTCTCCCCTTTCACTGCTCTGGCAAAACTGGGTTACATTTTCTTTCTTCAGAGAGACAGATCAGTATGGGTTTTATGCCAGAGGCCGTTTTAATACATGAATGATTTGTAGGTAAATTTATTGTAGCCAATGGGTGCAGTCAACTGTGTAATAGAAATATTGTCAAAAAGCCGGGATTATTATTTAAATAAGTGCAGTGTTAAATTTGATTACATACTTTTTAAAGCTAATAAAACATTTCATTGCTCACAAACTATTTCCCATAGTCCCATTTAGTCAGAAAACATAAATTAAGTGAGGCTCTGCATAGAAAATTACCCGGGCTTTGTGTTGATGGAAGCATGTGTGGAAAAGCTAGGCAGCCACACAATTCGAAGACGAAAGGATATGAAAAGGGTTGCCAGGCTCCTGTGTAGGCTGGGGCAGGGGTGGGGAAATACTTTATCTTTGAAGAAATATGGAAAATGGCAGCCTGGGGGAGAGCCAATTTGAGACGGCCCCTGTGGGCGTGGAATTATAGGAAGTCTAGGAGTGAGGCAGCGTGGGGACCCCTCTTTCCTTATTTCAGGCAGAGAGAAGACACCACCATTGATAAAGTTCTGTGCACTTGAACATAGGGTCTTTCCAGAAACATTAGCCATTTCTTGTTAAAAAAAAAAAAGTAATTGTTTTTGTTTTAAATAAATCAGAATAAAGCCCTTGGATGCCAATGTGGGGATGTGACATTTTGAATTGTGCTATTTGTTGAGCTTATCCTGTGACAGGTCTTCATTTCCACCAAATGTCAGGGATCAGTGCCTTGCATTCATTTTAATGAAGTATTGTGCTGATAAGGGTTATGAATGCCAAGTTTAAGCTGTAAATTACTAAATGCCGAGCCGCTTTATGCTTTGTGAATTTCACCAGGGAGCACGCTAATGAAGGTTTCTCTCTTGCTTCCTCTTACAGTTAGGGATTCACGGTTATGCCTTTGCAATCACAAATAATGGATATATCCTGACGCATCCAGAACTCAGGCCGCTGGTAAGAGAAATTATGTATTTCTGCATTTCGTCTTTTATCATTTTAAAAGATTTCCTTCAATTCAACAATGATGACACTTTGCTGCAGTTTTCACTTTTAAAAAGCTGTTCAATTCATAGCATTGTAAAGATTGTTATAGCATTTATAACTGGTATTTTGACACCTACTGTTGGATAAATATATTTACCATCATGCTTTCATATATATAAAGCCATATATGGCTATATGCATTTACTTATTTAGCTGTCTCACATCTGCCAACATATGGAAAGTTTTTTTAACTCTAGACAGCGTGAAAGCTATCATAACAGGTCCCTGTATGTAATACATAGACACTCATACTCTGGCTCTAGACCCACTTACTCCAACTCTAATTTGATGCAACAAATTAGACCCAAGATCCCTGAAAACTTATTACAATGGGATTTGCCCCCACATTACACTGCTTAAGCCTCATGCATAGAAGCCATTCAATAGCTTTTTTGTTAAATTGAAGCAGCTGAGATTTTTCTCTATTTCCTGCCTACGTCATTGCTTGGTGAACCGATTTGTAAGCCACTTTTCATTCTCTCAACATTGTTTTTACTCTCTCTGAAGTGAGTGGGGTTAGGAGAAATCCAAAATAGCGCATGGTAGTGTCAACCCACATCCCTGGGCAAGGCTGCCCGGAGCACTGTGTTGAGGAGGATCCTGAGCTGGCGGCCAGGCTTCTCGGGTCGGTTCCTAATCCACCGACAGGTGCCTCCTGTGGGCTCTAGAGAGGCATTGGCCATGAGGGTGCCATGCGTTTGCCACCCCCGGACTAGTTGCAGTGTGTTGAAAAAAGTGCATCCCTTTGGGTTTGCGTGTGTTTATCTAATTTTTTAAAAAGATATAGAAGTATAAACAGTAATGCAGTGAACAGTGTTTTTTAAAATTAAGAAAGTATAGATTATTTTCATTAGCAATCAGTAAACACACACGTACCTATGTGCACACACACAAATGCACACATGCCCATCCATGCCACCCATCTTTTCCCATTCATCAGAATGAGAAAGTAGTGGCAGCGCCTGCTATGCAAATGTTTGTTGGCAAAGCATTGTGGGGACCAGTTCACTTCTCGCTTGCATCATTGTTTAGAAGCAGTTCATGTGAGAGCTCCATCATCATCCAACTTTGCTCTAATCGCCCTGGTATTAATGGAATCATGACCACATCATGTGGATGCCATATGCATGCTTTAAGATGGGACTTATGGTAATACTCAATTTCAACAATCTTTTTATCAGAAAAAAACAAAATTAGCTAGATGGCTAATTCCAAATGTAAGTCAGAAGTAATGAAAAGTCTGATTGAAAAAGCTGCTGTCTTTTTAAAGACATTTAAGTCTATGGACATATGGAAGTCTAAAACAATCTTAACACATTACCCATTCCCAGGTTGCCCAGTTGACATCACTGTTGGAAGAAGGAGAAGTTACTAGCTTGTGTGACTGAATATGGGCTCCTAGTATGTATTTATTCCAAATTGGAAAGGAACAGAGTCAATAAAATAATCAAACCTGAATCTCCTACCAGTAAATGGATTAATTTCCTATTTATCATTTCCTATCATTTAAAGGAAAAACAAAATGGAATCAGATGTCAGAAGTCACCAAGGTAGCATCCTTCTCTCTGTGTCAATGAAAATTTGCCACACAGTCGACTCACAGTGTGAACTGGTCCCCACAGTGCTTTGCCAACAAACATTTACCTAGCAGTCTTTTATATCTCCTGGCCATGAAGCAAATGGTGTGTTTGTAAATAGTCCATCTGATGTACTCTCCAGAGCTTTGGCCACTGAGAGGGCGGCTGAAAGGCTCTTGGAAAAGCAGACCAACCCCATTGATGCTGTTCATCTCCTAAGAGTACAGATGCTTGTAAACACATGCCACTGCTGTTCTGTTGACACACCAAAAGTGGTGGTTGCTAGAGTCAAAAGTGGTGGTTGCTAGGCATTCGGCCACGCCATACATGGTATAGCCCAAACAAATGCCCCATGTTCTCTTTGTGAGAATCCAAACAGCATGAACCATGTTGTAGTTGATCTATGACAAGAACATAAGGAATGATCAGACCAGCTGGTCATCTGTTCCATTCATCTGTCTCTGACCCTAAGGCCATCAGATACTTAGAAGTAGTTTAGGGTGATACCAACCATTAAGCATTACATGAATTAACCCATCTGAATGTGGTCAGTAAGTGTACGTTGGCTCTCACTTGAGTTCTGCATTTTCTTTCTGAGCAAAAGACACAGCAAAGTGGGAGGGACTCACCTCCAGCGTCACATGGTGAAGCTCAACTCCTAGTCCTGCTACATCTGCACTGTGTGACTTTGGGCAAGTGACACAGGCTCTCTGAGCTGCACTTCTCTCTTATAATCCTGCCATAACCATAGTGCCTTGATCATAGCTTGTTGTCAGAGTGAATGAGATAATGCAAACAGAGGATCTGGTGCAGAAAAGCAGGCCCCAGGGTACCTCAGAGGCAGTAGTGGTTATTTGGATATCCTGTTTATGTTCTTTGTTTTCTCTTGTTCTGTCCTCAGCTTCTGTAAAGATGGGAAGAACATGGTGGTAATGGATGCTTAGAGAGGCAACCTAAAGAACACTTTTTGATTATTCAAGTGATTCAGGTTTTTGTGATAGACATTGGGAAGGGATCGGATACATATACCCTCAGTGTTCTTTTTGGTTCCGTGGCAAGCTTGGCCAACTGTAGTCTAGGGGACAAGCAGACAACTTGTACTCGATGTCTATGTGAGTCCTACCATGTGAAGAAACCAAGGTTGTTTGTTTCAAAGGTGGTGATAAGAATAGCACTAGAAGCCACAGTAGCTAAAGAATGATAGGTAAGAGCCAGCCAGCATGAATGCGCCATGGCTCTGGCATGCACAAGTTCTGTGTTTGTCTCTGTTTTGTTCACCTATCCCTGCTTCCCCTCCGTCCTTAACCACCAGTCCACTCAGCACAGAGTAGGGACTCAGTAGATGAGTAAGTGAAGGGATCCTCTAAAACCAGCTTCATTTTGACTTTAGGTTCTTCTGGAGGGTGTGAATGACTTGTGAACTTACCCTGGAAATCCAGTGTCTTCACGGGGCATAAATCCACCCTGGCCAGAGTTCTCAGGCATGGCTAGGAACAGCCAACTGCTAGCAGCTTCTCTGGCTAGCTCGGGGAGGGAATCCTCATTCAAACCCCGTTTGCCTCCTCCCAAGCCCAGCCATATAATCGAATCCTTATTACAAATGGACGTTCCCCTCAGTTCTCGCCAAGGCTGCCAGATTAGCACAGTGAGTGCGAGTGTGGGGTTGTGGCCAGCACGGGGAAGACAGGGCAAGCTGACTTAAAATAACTCCTGTTCCCTCTCCATCTGCCATGGAGTTTGTTTCAGCCCCTCCAGCCAGAGGAAAGAGGTGGGTTTCTCTGAAGCACAGTACCAATATTTTTCTGATTTGTCCTATAAAATCTTTCCCCTGAACTTAATGTTTGGCTCAATTTTATCCAGTATTTTCTTTAATCTTGTGTGATTTGGGTGTGAATCATGAAGTGTCTCCAAGAACAGCTCAGATGTAGGGGCCTTACTCAGCGGACTCACTTTGGTTTAACCGGCAAAGCTGCTGAAGCAATGCTCCTCTGCAATCTCTGGGGCCTCTTTAGTCCTCCTCCAAGGGTTTCTCAACCACTCTGTCCTCGCCACCAGCTTGTGACTTCCTGATACATTAACTGATGTTGGTTCAGCAAGCATTGCCCTTGTGCCTGGTGTGGCTCGGTCCTATGTTAGACTGAAGACTGATACAGTCATCTTCAAGGGGGTCGGGGAACTGCACCATGAATGGGGGCTGGCACCTGTTCTCAAGGTGGGGAATGGAACAACAGCACAGCAAGAGTGATTAAATGCGCTTGATCTTGAGAAATGCTTCGCGTCATCATGATGCGCCTGGAAGGTTTGTTTGATCGTAACCGTTCTTTAACATTCAGGCTACAAGTATTTTAAGGTTTAGTTACAGACTAGATTTTGTTTTCTTGCTCTTTATATTTCTTTGTATTTGAGAGCTTTATGAATTTTTCTTAGAATATGGAGCCCTGAATAGATCTCCTTTTCTTTTTTTCTTTTTGATTATACTTTAAGTTCTGGGGTACTGATATAGAATGTGCAGGTTTGTTACACAGTATACACGTGCCGTGGTGGTTTGTGGCATCCTTTTGCCCAAATTGGAATGGGGGAGGTAGGACTGTGGAGGTGCAGCCTTTAGCATGATATGTATCTTTCTGGAGGTTTTGGTCATCCACCTGTCCCTACCTTTTAGAATAAAGGGATAGCTAAGTTGATTTCCTTTCCCCAAGGAGGAGGTCTGGAATGCGGACCTGGTCAAACTGACGGGAGAACACAAAGGAGGTTCCTTTTCAGCAGCCGCCTGCAATGGCAGGGTTCCACAGAGGAGCCTCGGGCAGGCAAAATTTAGGGCTCATTTCCATGAAGCCTGCATTGAAATTGGCCAAGAGCTGTTTTCTCTGTGTCTGCAAGCCCAGTAGATGGGGAAGGATCCTGGAGAGATTTTATTCGGGATGAAAATCTGCCAGTCACATGGGTCACATATGTGGTAGTGGATGAGATGGAAGGTAAAAATGATGGAGAGAAATTCACATTCTGTCCTTCAATACACACTGGACGTTCATTATGTTGGAGGCTCCAGCAAGCTGCTTGGAGAGGTCACAGAGGTGTGCCCTGCCTCAGATGACTCGAGGTCTAATAGGATGGATAAGATACGTGTATCAGTAACCGTGGACACCGAGCAGATGCACTTTTTATTTGTTGTTTTTGGTCTTAGTATATTTCTAACATTCAATGATTGCTTTTTATGGGATAGGAGCTAGTCTAAGTGTTTCACTTGTGTTAATGCTTTTCGTCATTGACTGACTGAACAGCGAGGCTAGGATATTATGTGCCTTGGAAAGGCCTAGAGGCATAAGGGAAGGATGAAATCGAGGGGAGGTCCAGGTGGAAGACGTATCTAGCAGCAGCCTGGA
Source organism: Cebus imitator (assembly GCF_001604975.1). Taxonomy (NCBI): domain Eukaryota; kingdom Metazoa; phylum Chordata; class Mammalia; order Primates; family Cebidae; genus Cebus; species Cebus imitator. The sequence continues at coordinate 11,947,689 of NW_016107323.1, forward strand.
GGTGAAGTGAGGACAACTGTGAGTACTGGGCTGAGCAGCCGGGCTTCTCTAAGACGAAGGTCAACATCCCCAGGTTACAGAACCGGAAGCCGAGGCACCGAGTCATATGGTGGTGTCTCCCAAATCACATAGCTAGAAAGTGCCAGAACCGGGAGCCTTAACCCCGGTGACATTAGATGTACTAAGCTCACTCTGCTGTGTGGGTTCTTCAGGAAATGGGAGGCTCAGTGGTTGGAGGGTGGGAGTGACTGGGACGCCTGGTGTCTGCAGCCATATGGACCAATACCACGGTAATCACAGGGGCGATGACCATCAGAATCTGTCTAGACTTAATGCTGTCCAGTAGGAATATAGTGCAAGTCACAAAAAGAAGCTGCCTATGTAATTTCAAATTTTCTAGTAGCCACATCTACAAGAGTACAAAAGAAACAAGTGAAATTAAATTTAAGGATATATTTTATTTATCCCAGTATATCTAAAATATCAATCTTTCAATATATAATCAATATAGAAATTATTAATGTGATATTTTACCTTCTTTTCATACTAATCTTTGAAATCTGATGTGTATCTTACATGGCATATCTCAATTCAGACTAGCCACGTTTCAGGTGCTCAAGACCCTCCTGTGGCTGTGGCCCCCCTAAGGGGCAGCATGGGTCTAGAGTGTGACCGGACTTTCTGGACCCTTCTAGATAAAATGGATTATAGGACCTCTTCTTTCCTTAAAGCAGGTTAGAACTGGCTCTGTTGCCACAACCACACCTATCACTGTGCCATCCTGGAAGTCTGAGCCAACAGTCAGTGGCCAGTTCCCCTCTGCTATGGCCACCACTCCTCACTCTCAGTTTGTAGCCTCTTCAGTGTCCAGGAGTGGAAGTGGGAGTTTGCCCAGAATTCAAGGGGCCTTGACTTGAAGGGCAGATGAGCTCCATAGTTTGGCCTGGAAACTCTGGCTATTCTAGCCATGTATGTTCACTCCTGAGCCATCCAAACTTCCATAACCCAACCGTATCGTGGAGGCCAGTGCGTGGAAAGCAGCAACCACACTGGGTGAACCCGAGCTCTTACGTCATCTAAATCAGAATATTTTGATGTCAAAGCCATTTCTGTTCTTCTGGAAAGCTCAGATTAACTATTTAGCGAGTTTAAATTCTGCAGATAACTGCATCATCTTCCTAACCTAACAATCCTCGCATCCCCTCTGGAATTTTATATTGATGTTTCCACCACCAGCTCTCCACAGCCTGGGTCCCAGCATGACACTAGCCTTTCCTGTGTCACTCTGGACTGCCCTTACCCCATTCCAAACATGGATTCTGCTTCTTTGCTCTGTGGATGCCTGGGCAGTTCATGTTTGCTAATGTACGTCGGTTATAGATGGGCCTCATGGAAGGTTATTAAATCCATGGATTGATACATAGACATGCTAATCAGTGTAAATATTCTCACTCTTTAGTCATCTTGTATGGAACTAAGTGGACATCCCCGTGGACACATGTGAATATGTGTTACATCCTAACTAGACAGTGCATATCAACCATTGGTTTAAATCAGGGTTTAAAAAGGTAGGCGCACTCCTAGATCCTTACCTAAGTCCAACTGACTTAGTTGAAGCAATGGATCATGAGAAGAGATTCTGTGTAATTCCAAAGAATTTAGATGTGGAATTTAAATGGGATTTTTATATAACTGTGTAATTCTACAACTGAGGAAATAGCGGGTCCTTTCATCTATTCCCCATAAACCCCAAGCTCCTTCCTGCTCTAAATTCTTGGGCTCAACTCTTTACCTAAAGTCTTGTCCCAGATACACCTGTTACTGCCATTTTCTCATCCTCCGCTTCTTAGCTTGAATTTCACCTCGGAGAAGCATCCCTGCTCCCACCCAGAGGAGCCGTACGCCCCCCCAACGTCCCTTGCTTTAGTTTGTTTTTTGAGCACTCATCACTCTTGGAAAACGTCTATTGTTTTTCTCCCCTGTGGTCCTTTGTGGATAGCTGGGACTTTGCTGCTACACAAAGGGGTAGTCAGCAAATATTTGGTGAATGATCTGGAGTATGTTTGAATGACGCTGATGATTAGATGTCTGGGTACCAGTTTCTTACAATAAATGAGAAGTGCAGGTAACACACTTTCATTCACCACACATTTGTCCTTGCTACATTGGGTGCAGAAACAAAAGTGTGGTTGGCTAAGCTCCCTTTTCTTTTCTCCCCTCCCTATCCCCTCCTGCTTGGCTGCAAGCATTCCTCGGATGTCCTTGAGTCCAGCACTGTGCTAGCTGATGGAGACACAGAAGCAGGTAGAAGGGTGTCTCTGCCCACAAGAAGCTCATCACACAAAGCAGCGGTTCCCCTGTGGTAAGAAGGACCAAGAAGAACTATGGGCTCAAAAAAAAAGCTTCTGCTTTTCCCTGGAGGAAGGGTGCCCTGAGATGCAGGAGGCCTTCCCAGAGGCGGTGGGGGAGGACTGCACTCAGCAGACACCCTATACTCTCCCCAGGACTACTGACCTCAGGCCAGACCAGGCATGACTTCTTCCTCTCATCTCAGGACCATGCATTCTGCTGGCCACAGCCGGGGGCGAGGGGGAGGTGTTGGACCTTTCCGTGGTCCCCTAATGCAGGGATCTGTTCTCAGGCTGCTGCTGAACTGAAAGAGACTGCCCAGTAGGTGGCGTGCGGGCACTGTCAAGTGCCCTGTCCCCACTCAGAGCCAGCCGCTGCCAGCACACATTCTCTGAACAGAGCCCCGGCGACTGCAGCCTAGGCCTGGTCTGAGTCCATTTCGTTTAGTTTCAAAGAAAGAATTAACAGAGGCTTAGTAAGTGTATCTGCTCAGAGGAGGGCGTTCTCTGAGAAAAAACAAACAAGACTGTGTGACCCCCTTGTAGCAAGCCTGTTCTTTTGGAAATACATCATTTGGTCAAAAAAAAAAAAAAAAAAAAAAAGAAAGAAAGAAAAGAAAACAGAGCCTTGCGTGCTTTCTTCCTGATGGAATTGGTGAGGGCACCGTCCACGCTGCCCGGTCTGGACACAATTGGACACTTTGTAGTGCTGAGGGGAAGGCTTACTTCTGGTGACGCTGAGGGTGAAGAAGTCAGCAAGTGCTGGCATTTCTGTTGGGTGGGAGCTACGCCCTTTCTGCAGACCTGGAGAACTCAGAACCCCAGTCGTTTGCCCCTCACTTCTGTGACTAGGTGTGTGCTTGAACACTCAAGGGATTGATGGTGTATGGAATCAATCCCACAGGTATTTTTTGATTACGGGCAGCGTGCTTGTGAATCCCCTCTGGGTGCCACACACGGCAGCACACAGGCGACCGGGGGTCACAACGCTGCCGTCACCGCGGGTCTCAGGCCAGGCCCTGTGCCGAGGACCCTGGGTGTCTTGCCTGGGCCGGTTCTCATCGCCTCCTGCATGGAGTGCTCAGCACTGAGGGGCTTTGACTGTATGTGAAGATGCCCTATATATAATAATGATTTTAAAAATTAAATTAGTAAATACATATTTGAAGGGCAAAAACGATATTCACTGATGCTTAAGCTAAGGAATGTCAATCAGAAAGTAAATTTGGTCAGTTTTCAGAAGAGAAACCAAGAAGACAGCTATAGACAATTACCCACCTCCTCTGTGAGCTCATAGTTCTTCTGGGTCCCTCTTGCTTGCTTTGTAGGACAATGAAGTTTCTTTATAAAATTAAACTTACTCAACTGAAAGAATGTCCCTTAATCCTGAAGCTGTGTCTTCAGGTTCTTTGACAAAATGCCAGGTTGGGCTGCAGAGCATCCGTCAGTCTCTCCAGACATCCTCCTGGCCCCCAGATGCCCCCCTGTACGGAACACAGCAGTGGCCCCTCTGCTCTGGGCTGCGACTCTAGGGTCTGCCAAGGGAAAGACACTCGCAGGAAATGGAGAGAGGGCAGGGGAGTCGGGCTGTGTGTTCACCCCTGGGTCCTCTGGGACTGGCTGCACCCCATCTAAAGCCACATAAGTCTTCTTCTCTCTGGGCTCCAGCACCTGCTTCTCCCTCTGGCCCTTCATGTGGACAGGTGGGAACGCCCTGCTGTTTCTAGCTTCAGAACGCTGCAGCATTTCCTGTTGTTTCCTACACCCTACCCAGGCCTTTCCAGGAGCCTCTTTAATAAACCCCCCTTAATTTGCCAGCTCGAGTATACCGGGTGCTTCCTGCTGCGGCCCTGACTGATACGAAGGTAAGATACATAGAAGGTTTGTCTTTCACAGTCATTACTCTGCCAGGAAGGAAAGAGAGAGAGAAGAAAGGAAATATGGAAGAATGCAAAGAAAAGGAAAGGAGGGAGGAAGGAAGGAAGAAAGAGTTGGAAAAAGAAAAGGGAAAAATGAGGACCCTCTATCAGTTGATTTATTTATCTATCTATCTGTCTATCTCCCATTGTAGTGGGAGTGGAGAATTCCCATATTCCCTTCTAATAAACTCTCCTTCTGCTCAAGTGATTAAGAATTGTTATCTGTTGCTGACAACCAGAGCAGCCTGACTCATCCAACCATGAATCCCAAAGTCTGGAAGCCACTGCTGGGTGTGGCTCTGACCCCTACTGTCAAGGAGCTCACAGTCTGACGCCACCACCGCTGCCCTGTCACCCCTCCTTCATAAAACTTTAGTCCTCTTAGCCTCCCCTTCATCCCCAGAGGGGTCTGTACCCATTCCTCAGGTCTTCTTACATGAACCTTTGAGCCTGGTCTCCCCACTAGGTTGCAGAAATATCTTGAGATGTCTGCTCTTCTGCACTCTAAGTAACATGAAGACACTGATGAAACTGTGTTTTGTTCAGTTTTGTATATCCAGGGCCTGGCAAGGTACCTGGCAAAGGAGGTGGAATGACAAATGATGAGAGAAAACCCACATATAGGAAATCGAGCACACAATGAAACTATGTTATCTAGCACCAAGGTTGAAAGTACTCACAAGAAGGAGAATTTGGGAAAGGACCTGGTGTCTTGCTGTGCACTGGGTAGCTAGGGAAGCCTGCAGGGAGCTGGCTTACAGCCTGTAACTTTGAGGCCACAGTCCAGCACACCTGGGAGCGGCAGAAGACCCTTCAGATACCTGCATGGGTGACTTGTTCACTGTGTGTGACTGGAACCCTTCCTCCCTTCCTTTTTCCTCCCACCTTTCCCTCCCTCCCTCCTGTCCTTCTTCCCTCACATGGCATTTGTCTGTGGAACACTTACAGACAAATGTGACAGACGCTCTATGAGATGCCAAAGATCTAGTGATAATGTAGATAACATTGTCCCTTTATTTGGTGTTTTCATTCTCATAGAGAAGATACGGTTTTTTAAAGTTCATAAACAAACTGATAAATAAGACATACTACATATTTTGGATAAGCTCTCCAAAAGAAACAAAAAGCAAACAGAAAGTAGGGAGAGGTACCTGCATTAGTTAGATGGTCAGGGAGACCCTTTCTTAAGGATGATGAGTTTTGCTTGTTGGTTGGTTTTTTGATTCTGAGGCAGAGTTTCACTTTGTTGCCCAGGCTGGAGTACAGTGGCAAGATCTCAGCTCACTGCAACCTCCGCCTCCTGGGTTCAAGCAGCTCTCGTGCTTCAGCCTCCTGAGTACCTGGGATTACAGGCCCCACCACCATGCCTGGCTGACTTTTTGTATTTTAGCAGAAACAGGGTTTCACCATGTTGTCCAGGCTGGTCTGGAACTCCTGAGATCAGGCAAGCTGCCCATCTCAGCCTCCCAAAGTGCCAGGATTACAAACCTGAGCCACCGCGCCCAGCCAGGATGATGTTTTCAGTGGAGTCCAGGGGATGAGAAAAACTGTGGAGACTGGTCCAGGCTGAAGGAACAGTGTGTGCGAGACCCTGAGGTATGGGAATGGTGACTATACTGGGTTCTGGAATCTGTTCATAGATTTCAGCCAGATTTTCAAAGAAGGGAAGGTGACCCAGGTTTTGTTGACAAATTCCTCTTTGAGGCTGCCTGTCTTGAAGTAGTTGCTGATACTGCCCCGTTTCCTCCACTTTGCCTTGACCATTCCTGTGCATGCAAGCATGGCTCATACCTGCTAGCACCGAGGTAGAGGCTTTCTCTGGCTTCTGCAGTCCCTTCTTCCCAGGCATGCAGCAGACCAGACATGGCGAGGAATTAGCCCCTCCGAGTCAAAGACTGCCCCTCTGAGGTGGGGTGTCTCTGAGGTGTGTGTTTTACACCGGCTCCCAGAGTTCCCTGATGGGATCACACCACAGTTGCCCACAGTGGTAACACGCTTGCACCTTGTGTTGGCTGCCCTCCCATCTCTGAATCACGTTGCCATGTCCCTGCGAGTATTTCCTGGGAATCCCTGTAAATAAAAACTTTGCACTTGAATCCTGTTCTCAGGGACATTTTCTGAGAGAATTCAAGCCAAGACACCAGCAGGCTGATATGTCTCTGCAAAAATTGATTTGCTGTAGACTAGAGCTTCGAATGCAGTGTTGAGTGCGCTCACATAGGCTTTTACGTTAACACCACAGCATTGGGCGTGCTTCCCATTCTATTTCAGGCTCCCGAGCATGTATTCCTAACACACCAGTCTGCTCGGGGAATCCATGTTTGCTTTTAGGGGTACCAAGGAGCCTTGGCTTTATGTTATTAATAATTGAGAGTAGGCACTTTAAGGAAATTTGATTTAGAGATAGGATTTTCAGCTGCTTTCTTATTTGAAGAAAGGATTTGATGAGGAAAAGGCTTTCCTTTTCACAGGACACACTCTGACCTTTTTTCTACTAGATTAATTTCATATCTAGAATGCCCTATCTTGGATGATGAATTAGCAATAAAAACCTCATCAAAATGTAATTACAGGCGAAGTGTTGAATAATGATCTCTTAAAAATTCCTATAGATTTGTCTGCACCTCCTTCCCCTTGTGGGGGAAATGGGCCTCAGCTGCTAGCTACTAGCCCCAGCTCAGGAATGCAGACCCTAGCCCTATTGCGAGGCTGGGATGTGAGTACTGGCTTCCATCATTGCCTAGTGTCATCTGATTGATCAATTGCTTTTCTCTATGTGATGCACATCTTTATATAATTTAAAGGACCATCTCAATGGGGGTAGGAATACACAGGAAGTGGGAGCTCAAGGCAGAATGAAACCTTCTCCTCCGCCATCTGTGGCAGCCTGCTGGGGGGAGAGAGTTATTAATTAAAATGTTAACTGCCCAGACAATAGCAGGCAGAACAGCTTGGAGAAAGCCTGAGAAGCAGGCACTGCGTTAGAGCTTTCATAACTGCGAATTCCAGGAAAGTTTGCTCCTCCTTAAAATAGGAAACAGAGCCATCCGCCTCTAATTGGAGACTTGAGTGGGCTGTGTAAGTGATGTTAGGCTTTCCCAAGGAGCCCATCTTGTTTGTCTCCCGGGGTGGGGGTGGGGGGGTTGGATTTAACTGAGTGATAACCTTGCCTTACACTCACTCTGTTTCTGTTTCGGGCCCTGTAAAACCCTACAGCTGGATCTGACAGCAGACTATTCAAATAATCCCAACTGGGTAAATGCCCGCATTCATTTGAATAACTGAAGAATTCAATCATTTGAATGCCAATGATTATTCCTTTGGGAGTTTACATTTTAGAAAGACCTTCCATCTGAATCCCCATGAGAGCATTAAATTGCTATCTAATTAGCAGTCCCAAATTATATATATTTAAAAGATAATTAAAGGTTTGAAGGCTGTTGGAATAACTGGTTATACATTTAAATGAATCACTAGAAATTTGTTAGTAATGTGTGGAGTTTTCTTTTATTTCTTGCTTTCCTCTTTGAAGTTCAGTAGACCCAACCTCACGGGGTTAAGTCTGGTAGCAGTAAGATAAAGGCAGATGTTTTTAATTACTGCAGCTCAAACCTCCAAATAATTATAAGCAGCTGTCATTTTTACATAATCCTAAATGATAAGACCCAAAGAATGCAAATAAAAATGTTGAGACCATGGGCTTTTTGGCACAGGATTTAATCCCTATCACACCACTGCACTGACCATTGTACTTCATGGAGGAATGTGCTCTAAACCATTATACCCTTAGGTGAACTTTCATAATTATGTGATAGGCACATCTATTTTCAAACACACCTCCCAGGTGCCATTTCCGTGTTCTCTGGGGAGGCTTACTAGGCAAGGGGAAATACTAATGCATTTGGAGTTTTGAGGCAAGAAGGGGGTTTGGCTAAGCTGGGCAAAGCGTTTGCTGAAAGGTTTTCTCAGCCTCACTTGTCTGTTTCTCCTAGAGATGGGGACTACCCTGTGCATGCGTCAATGGCCCCCTCCCTCCATTATGTAGCATGATAGGATTGTCCCTGGTAGCATTTCTTTGTCCTGTTGCTGGGGTTTTCATTGACTCAGCCACTTCTGTGTGCCAGCTAACCAAGGACAGAAATCCCAAATGACAGACTGACCTGCCAGCTCCAACCCAGGAGGCTGAGGGCTTAGATCTCAAATTCCAAGCTTTTGATGCCTGTCTCTTCCTGGAAGGGCAGGGCCCTCTTGAGGAGCAAGTCAAGGGGACATTTACTAGAGTCACAAGGGCTTCTCTCCTTTGGATCCAATGACTATGATACCAAAGTCCACAAAATCAAGGTAGACAGTTCACCCTAGACAGAGCTGAAGCCCAAATCTGCAAGAGACAAATCTAGAACATCAGCTGGAAAGTAGGCGCGTGTGCGCACGTGCACACACGCGCGTGCGCGCTTGCACACACACACACACACACACACACACACACTCCAAATTAGATCAGCAGCCCAAGGACCCCTCTGCTAAGGAATTCTCAAGATGGATTTAAATTGGAACTGGGACCTGGCTTGGCAGAAATGTGGCCCAGCGAAGAGGATCACCCAGTGAGCTAAGCTGGATCCCTTGGGAATGGGGAATAGAAACAGATGAAAGGGGAGAGGAATCAGACCACGGGTTTATTTGGAACATGTAGAAGCTGACGATATCACAGAATATTATTACCTCTCCACAGTGAAAAAATGCAGAGATTTTAGAAATGTATCCTGAATATTAGAACCTGTTAAAATATTCTGATTCTTCCAAATACCAAAGGGCCTCTCCTGGAGTTTCTAAGTTTCTAGCTGCACTCTAGGAAGAAGATCTAGTAGTAACTGGGAGAGGCTGGGACTTTTATCTGACTCCCAGGATTGCTGTAGGTTTTCATGAACAGGGGGTTGGACTCCCATATTAATGAAGCCCATGTTTTTCCAGGCTCAAATACAAATATAAATATATGTTTGTATATATTTAAAGGAAAGATTCATTTGATCATTAATGATTTGAAATTCAGCTCTGCTCAGTATGGAATTCTAGAGACCTGGTTAATGGTGACTGTAGGTCACCTTGCTGTCATCCCCTTCCTGTGTCCTCAGGATGCACCTCAGTTAGTCACTGGGCAGCGATCTCAGTTCCAGACCTGGAGGCTCACTAGCGCCTGTTTCTCTATGGAGCAGAGCAGTCTCTGAGGTCAGATTCTAGGGCTGAAATTCAGCCAAGCTACTTACGCTTCCTAACCTCAGCTTCCTTCACTGCAAAATGAGAACAAAAAATAGTGCCTACTGCATGAGACTGTGATGATTAAATGAGATAAGGGTTCACAAAACTTCTAGAACAGGCCCAAATCATAGGTCGTTGTTACACATGTGTTTGTTAAGTGAATACATAAACTAATTTGTTCATTCGCTCTGTCCACTCATTCATCACATATTCGTGGGAACCTATTCCTTGCCAGGCACTGTCCTAGGCATATGGTCCAATGATGAACATGGTGCTTAGGACCTAGTGTGGGACACAGGCAAGTAAGCTTATGATTTGTAGTACAGCATGATGGCTGTGGAAATAGGGCCACCACGTGAGGCTGAGGAGAGTATGGGAAGTACTCGACCCCGCCCAGCCTGGCCAGGTCAGGACAGACTTCCAAGAGGAGGGGTTAGCGGGAATTGACCACGACTCTAAGTTGAAGTGAATTCAGAGCACATGGGGTGGCATGTGCAGAGGCCTGAAGGCAAGAATGATGATAACATTTTTAGCAGCCAGCTCAGTCCAGCTGGGGAGTAGAGTGAGAGGCGGGGTGTAGCAAGAGAGAGTCCAGAACAGCGAGCAGAGGCCAAGGGACAGGGACTTGGGAAACTCTGGGCTGTTAGGCGCTATCATCTAGGGCATGAGGAGCTATGAGGGTTCCAGCCCAAGCAGTGACATGATCTGATTTGGATTGTGAAAGAATCGCTCTGGCTGGACCCTGGAGAATGGATCGGAAGAGTTAGAGTGCAGGCAGGGAGAATGCTTAGGGGACGCGTGCTCGTGTCAAGGGCAGAGCTCTCACAGTGGCTGACACTAAGCTGATGGCAATTCCAAGAGACATTTAGAAGATAGAAGCAATGGACATGGTAGCTTGATGGGCCCTGCTTGCTTTGCCTGGCTCACTGCCACTTTCTCTGATTATACTCGCCCATTCCAGCTCTTGCCCGTGTTTCCATGGTCACAGGCAAATATAAGACCCAGAGAACTCAGCCTTGCAGGGGACATTTGGCCATCCTGAGTCATGAATCACATCAGAACTCTCTTGGGTTTATTTAGACCAGCATGCATCCAGAAACATTTTTAAAAAGACATGTCACTATAATTGAGAATCACAAAAAAAAAAAAAAAAAAAAAACCTCAAAACTGAATATTTTGCTGGGTCACCTGTCCAGTGGAGTGGATGGACTGATGATGGACGAGAACCTGCTCAGCTTGGTAGTCGGAACATGGCTAGGGCTTAGAGCATATGTGTACAAAGTGGCTACATGCACGTTTATGCTGCAAAGCATGGTATCCCCAGAGAGGTACAGAACAAGGACCACCCCAGGTGAGAAAGGAGAGAGACTCAGCTGGAAGGATCTGGGAAATTTCTTTCATGAAAAAGGTGGCCACAAAAATGGAGCCCTTCATGTCCTTTCTTCCTTCATAAGCATCTTCAACAGTTTTTGGCAGGAAAAGCAAAACAAAATAAAGCGATGATGCCAAGCATCTCCCTAAATAAAATTACACACACACACACACACACACACACACACACCACACAC
>NW_016107323.1:11959561-11961700 GCF_001604975.1 Cebus imitator
CACACACACACACACACACACACACACACAAAGTCTGATGAAGGCTCAGGATTCTGACGTTGGTTGTTGGTTGATGCTATTACAGGCATAAATCAGGTAATGGCAGTTGGCTTGGAAGAAAGGATCTCTTTCCCTCTTGCCTCCATCCCTCTATTAACTTCACTTGCAAATTCATTGCCAGCTTCCTGCCCTGATTGTCATTTAGCATAAAAACCTGAAGTTGAAGGCTCTCTCTGTTCCTCAGCCACCTCTGAGATGGCAAGACTAGAGCCGACTCCCCAGGGACTAAGTTAGGGAGAAGCATTGGAAATGGGGTGACAGGATATGAGTCAATGGGCCCGAACTACTGACCACTGTAGGAAAACCAGCAAGAGTGAGAGCTCCCTCTTCTGTGATGGTTAGCTGCAGCATCTTTCGAAAGCTAACGTTTTGTAGCGTTGATGGATACGACTTTGAGATTTGACTTGAGTGAATAAGGAAAGTCAATGTTTTTGTAGTTTCAAAACTAAAATCAATTTGTTGTTCCTAATTGTACCTCATATTCAAAACAGTCTGATGGTTCCACATACTCAAGAGTCTTTTGATATGGTCAACTACTCAAAGGAATAATGCCAAAGAAAGTAATGTAAAATTTTTAAAAAGTTATCTGCCAATCATGGCCAACATGGTGAAACCCTGCCTCTACTAAAATACAAAAATAAATAAAAAATTAGCCAGGCTAGTGGTGGCACACACTTGTAGTCCCAGCTACTCGGGGGGCTGAGGCAGGGGAATCGCTTGAACCCAGGAGGCTGAGGTTGTAGTGAGCCGATATTGCTCCACTGCACTCTAGCGTGGCGACAGAGCAAGACTGCATCTCAAAAGACAAAAAAAGTTACCTGCCAAATGTCACAGACACACTTTCAAATTATAGAGGTCTTATTTTTAACCATGGATAGTATCTTCTAATGACACAGCAGTATCTGAAAACTTTTATGAACCTAGCTTTGGAATAAGGCATACACCCGTGCTCAGGAACTCAGTGCAGCTTTGTCTGAAACTTTGAAATTTATTCCAAGGCTGTCTTGCGTCTAACTTTTGTGGAGGAGACTTTAGAGAGGGTTTTTAAGTGCTCAAACTCGTCAGAGCAGATGCCCCCGGGTGCCCACATGAATCTTAATTTTGCATGCCCGTCTGTGTGTGTTCCTTCTTCTCTGCTGAGGGGCATTCTTTCCTCAGCGTCACTTCTTTACCTACAGCAGAGGTCTGGAATTGCCACTCTCCCTCCCTGCTTTCAGAGTGCCCTGTTCTCTGTCCCATTGCTGGCACAAAAGTTTCCTCCCAGCTCAACTACTCAGCACTGTTTTGATTTTTATGTCTAGCTTGCTGTTACAAGACCAACCGGCTTTTTGAGAATGGGAGCTTAAATCCAGCCTCGGTGTGGTGAGCTGCTTGACCTATAAAACGGGGGTGGGCTAAGCTGCCTCCTCCCCACACACAGTGCTGTGTGTGACTCATGGCTACCCAGAGGACACTGATTAAGATAAAGGTCATTTAGGTTTTCAAAGCAGCCTGTTAATTGTTGTTTTTTAAAACAATACCAAAGCTGTTTTAGTTTTACAGCGATCAAAAGGATTTTGTAATCATACTAAGAGAGCACATACAACTTTTCATCTTTGAGACACTTAAAAACATTAATTAATAAGAGCACAGTACCTTTTAGAAAAAGGAAAGGGCTTGTTGTCTTGACATGCCCTGTTGCCTCCTTCCCACCTTCCTTCCTGCTGGTTTTCGACACACCCTCATGGCCCTTTTTCCCTGCGGTATATCTGGGCTTCTCATCTTTCCGTGACACGTAAGATTGCAACTCCGAATACAGGCTTATTGGCATTTTTCTCTTGGCATAATGTCTATGTCATCCCGTTGGGCATCTTGTCTAGAGAAGTCTGGGCTATCTCGGAGTCACACAACCAAAAGGCCAGCACCATTTTGGTGGAAATCTGAGCTGAAATGATATCCTCCCATACCACATGGATTCCCTGAGGCCCTGAGATGGATGTTGGTGAAATTAAATAAGATATTGCAAGTTGGGCATTAGCATATCACTTAACTCACTGCAGCCACTCAGTTCATTGTAGGCGTTCTTTTTTTTTTTTTTTT